>NW_022476089.1:0-138708 GCF_009193645.1 Aspergillus pseudonomiae
GAAGAAGTAAAACAGACTGGGCTTTTTTCTCTTCTCGCTGCCGACTTTTTAGCGGATCGGCGCGGCACTGAATTCTCTCCGCCTGTAAGATAAAATACCTATTTCCCAATAGCCGCCCATAGCTCCGAAAATTCCACTGCTGGACAGCAGCTGACTGGTGTATGCACTGCACCTGTTTGGTTTGATTCGAATCGAAATTTTTAATTTTAATTCTAATTTTAAATTTTTATTTCCCCTCCCTTGTGATGGACTCCTGAGCTACTAGTAGTGTTCAACCTAAGCTAGAATGGCCAGATCCCTCGTGATCGTCAGGGCTTGCTAAAGATGCAAGAGGACTAGTCGCTAGGATTGCTAACCTATTTTTATTCTTGCTTTCCTGGTTACTTGTTATGAATCACAATCAAGACTAATATCCATAATCCGATCAATGACACTGTCCAGTAAAGGGTAGTTCTCAAGATTTTCATTGTTTGGGTCTTGTATCATGACTTTTATTATGAAGCTTCTTGTTATTATCAAGTCCATTATCTGATCTATTGAACAGTTTGCATTACTCCAGGTGAGCAATGTAGCAATCAACCCACCCCTCTTACACTGAGCTGTATCACCATGCTTGTTATAATACCAGGTATGAAAACTGCCTATTCTAGGCTACCTAGGGGTGCTATTGAACTACGAGAGTAAGGCGATCGACAGCCATACTCTGTATCGTACCGAGAGTCCAGTAAAGGAACGATACTTCAATACACCAATGGAAAGTCATGCAGTCAGCTGAGGCCCGACCCTGCTACCTTAATACATTCTGCTAGGGTACTAGTAGTTACGGAGTCTTTCCAGTCACCTTTCCCTACATTGTACTCTTGATGAATGATCCTCTCTATCTCGCCTTAGCAATAGTCAAAAAATGAGAACAGGGATTGCGCTTCACCTCCTATTGTGTAGGCATACACCCAAAGTAACCGACCATAAGTATAGTACAGAGCTAGTACGGGCCGCATGTTGGGGATCCAACATATCGGTCATCCTGCCTGTCATTGATATGTATGCTGACATGAAGTCAGCTGTTTCCTCGCCGAAGGCATAGAGGAAGAGAAAGAAAGAGGTGAGATGCTGCTTCGCAAGACAATATAGTCTCGGCCAGCTCAGTTACAACCCCAAGCGCAATAAGTAGTAACGTATGGGGGTCACAGGCTTCTCACTCAATACCCCAAGTTCTCCGTAACAGAGGGAGGGGCAGGGGGAAGGTCGACAAACTAAGATAATCATAAATTTGAGGTCCAGCCAACCTGTAGGGCCCGGGGTAACTTGATAGGAGGGTGTTTACGCTAACTCCAGTTTTTCATTCATATGGAAGTTCGTTGCGCCTTCCACTACAATAAATAGGCATCCGCAATACACCTTTGAGATTATCGCATGAAGCTCTTCAAATTCACTACCGGGCTAGTCCATGACAAGCAAAGCCTAAGATCACACGAAAAAATCGACAATCAGCCAAATTACTATCCATACACGCATTGCCCTTCTTGTTTTTTTTGTCTTGTTTTCGTTTCTCCTTTTTGTTTCTCTGACTTGACATGACCCATAGATCACTCATGAGGCAAATGTGGAGGTTGCGAGTGAAAGAAAAAAAAAATGGTCTTGGGCAGCGCAGCACCCAAGTGAAAACAAAATAGCCGGGATAGGTGAAACGTAGAGAATACAAAGCCAAATGTGCGCCAAACCTTCTCAGAGAATCCCATCACCGTCCCGTGTATGTAGAGTACCTTAACAAAAGAGGAAACGAGGTCAGAAACACCCATTCATGAAACATGGTACCAGGAGACCTGTCAAACGACAGCAGCGTAGGGAATAAAAGCACATACCTCCAGATTCTTGCACGCATGTCACCACTACCAGTGGCGAACAAGTTGTTTGTCGGGCTGGGAGCCACCGAGATCACTATCACCAAGTTAGACGAAGGTATCACCCGCAGGAGTTTTGATACTAACCAGAATTTTTGTGGCCCTGTAGCATCATCTGCGCATTTCCCGTGATCGGATCCCAGAACTGGACACCCCGATCCTTGGAACCACTCATAACCCAGTGTCCGTCTGGAGTCAGGCAAACACTGAGGACGAAGTCCTAATCCGAAAGTGTGGTTAGTATCTATATGGTTTTTCCTAAGATAAACAGCAAGTAGTAGATGGAGTTGCGGATATTAACAAACCTTGTGGCCCTCGAAAGTCCGAATGCATTTGCCACCTTTGACGCCAGTCCCAGGGAATGCACCACGGGGAACATTAAGCTCCCAGAGCTTGATAGTCTTATCGAGACTGCCACTAACTAGATCCCGGCCGTTTGGCGCAAAAGCAACCGAGTAAACGCTATCTTTATGGCCATCAGGGCTTTCCAACCGTTCAACTAAATAGCCAGTGGTCGTATCCCAGACGCGAACGCTCTTGTCCAAGGAGCCAGCTGCGACGTAGTGACCATCGGGGGACATAGCAACGGTTGTCACACCATCTTCAATGCTGAGAGTGTAGACAAGCTTGCCATCCAGAATATCCCATAGGCGTACAGTCTTGTCTCCGCTTCCGGAAGCAATATAGCGGCCATTGCCAGCAAAGTCAAGAGAGTAAATATCTTGCTCATGGCCAGTGAAGATATGCTTGATAGTGCGAGCGGCAATGTCCCAAACCTAAACCCACACTATTAGTCTCCTGATCAAACAATCAAACAAGGGGAACGGGAGGGCGGGTCTGAAGATATGTAGTTCAAAGAATATGATAGGCAAATACTGTTGCCATTACTCGCAAGGGTGGAAAAAGGTGGATATCACGAGTATTGACAGTGACAGAAGAGCTGTCCTCGGACTTACACGAATTTGCTTATCCTCGGCGCCGGTTGCGAGGAACTTGCCATCGGGACTGAAGCAAACACTGCGGATATAAAGATCGCCGTTTTTGTCCACGTTCTCGTCCTGAAGGGTAGCCACATTCTGGCCGGTCGTGACGTCAAAAATTTGCGCGGAACGATTGCAACCGGTTGCAAGATATTTGCCGTCCCGGCTGAAACGTACGCAGCAAACCACACTATCATGAACAAGATGATGTACCAGCTCGACGTCCAACACACGCTGTACTTCTGGGTTGAATACAGCGTACCAATCAGCACCCTCGCGTTTTTGCGAGGCAGGTAAATCATCTGGATTCCAGTTGGCCAACATGTTACCTGGGCGGTCACGGACAAGGGCTTGGCTAGGTGGGGTGGGCCGGGCCAACTGGGGCGACACACGAGGATCAGGATAGGCCAGTTGGTGGGTTTGCTGGGGAGTTGCTGGTCCAGGAGGAGCACGGGGTCTCTTTCCAGGTCCAGGAGAGGCGGTGGGTGGAGGCGGAGGTGCGTAACCTGTACAAAAGATCCACGAGTACGGGTCAGACATCAGAGAACCCACTATCAACTCAGTCACAACATACCGTTCACAGCAGCACCAGGCTGATATCCCCCAAAAGAGCTCTGCGGTGGCTGCGGCGCTCCTTGCTGAGCCGCGGGAGCAGGCTGTTGAAGGGTATGCTGGGGAGGCTGCTGATCCTGGGGAGGGGGAGGGGCAAGACCGGGACCACTACCTCCTTGGTTGGCCATGATCCCACCGAATAGATTACTAGGGCCATGACCCAATGCGGGTGGGGGGGCTTGCGAAGGGCCAGCGTGCTGCGCTGGGCCAGCAATATGGGACGAGACAGGTTGAACACCGCGCGACTCCAACTCATGACGCAGCACTCGGATTTCCGCTTCATAGCTGCAAAGAATTAGCTTCCGAAAGGGCCATTGTCTTTGGAAGGTCATTTCGTAGACACGTACTCTTGCTTCATTTTGATTTGTGCTTGCTCTAACTGGTAGACCTTCTGCCGAATCATTTCCATTTCTTGGAGCTGTCCGGTTACTGAGAGGATTGTCAGCTGTCCATTAAATCTAATGTTAATTTCCTTCTCTGAGTAGAAGAACCCCGAACAATTCCCAGCAAGCCATCGCACTTCATGCGACTGATGTATCGATGGAGGAGCCGATCACGTAAGAACCAGTAGGGAAGTATGCCCGACAAGGCTAGGCATGAAGGTTGACACGAGGCAGATACTGATGATTAGAGAGGAAGACAATTCAAATGCACACATACATTGATGTTCAAACTCGCCAGTGCTCCTAGATTGATTCTCAAATTCCTGGCGCAGTTGATCAAGCAACTCCGTCAAACGGGAGTTGGGAGCGGGAACCATCCCGCGATGTGTGTTATACATTGCGCGTTACTCTTGGTCTGTGTGTCCAGTATATTGACAAGAATCAAAGGTATGTTTGAAGATAATTCAGGGCGACTAGGCGGGACCAACGAAGAGCTTGTTCGCGCGACGTGAGGAACGAACGGTTAGTTTCGACTTGACAAACGGGTCGACCAGAAACGACAAAGGCTGCTGGTAGAAAGTCAATGCAGCCGCATCACAGCGCGCCCCTAAGGACCAACCGCTGTGGCAATATCGAGGTAATAAAGGCGGGTGTTGTGTGGCGGTAGAGACGTGGAAGGGGCTGTAGGGGGAGGAGATGCAGTTGAGGTTTAGAGATGACAGTTCAAGCACGGAGATCAAGGCTGGAAATGGATGGGGGCAGGAAGGCGGCTGAAGGTTTGGCGCGAGAAGCGAGGCGATAGGCGAAGAAGCGACGGGACTGGCCCCTTTTTAGCCTGGCGGGGCTTCCCGAAAGACCGTTTGCAGAGAAGGGACAGTATTAAGAGTTCCAAAGTGGATTTATGTCCATGGTACATACTTACTCCTAGTATTGACATAGAGGTTTTCCCACAATATCTATTTTACATGGTATACCTATATTGCCATAGTTTGTCATTTTCTTCAACCCTCTTACTGTTGATATGATCATGTCTTTTTCCGGCCACAAGCTTTCAATGATATAGGCTTAATGCTTTTGTTTTGTTTTGTTATTTCATTCTATCATTTTTTCCTATTTAAAAAAGATGGAAGGAAAGAAAGAAGGAAAGAATAGATATGTTATATAATACTCTGTACTCTAAAAAGACAAATGTGACACTCATATCAGTTGAATGACTCAAGAGGTCGGATGTATGTACATCCATATATTGAATACATGGCCTCTTAAGGGAACGTGTAGCTGTAATGTTACAGTTCTCAGTCTATTTCAGAGATGGAGTTGGACTCGGTAGCTTAATATTGAGTCCACGGTTGTATTACGGAAACAAATGCAGTTGACACGGCAACAATGCGCACCAGCACCACAAAGTTGATTGAATATTTTAAATGGTCAGTTTTCAGGCTTTCTTTTCCTTATACTTTGTCATACATGATAGTAATATGTAACTTAGACAAAGCCGGGCGGCTGTATATATACATGTTACTCAATACAGGATCCATTGGCTATTAGAGTGATAATGAGGCCGCATATCAAGATTTATCTGCCTTCCCGAAGCCACGGAATTCCGGATCGGGTATCAATTCTTAAATCTACTATACTGAGGTCTTACAGACAGAACCATGTACGGACCAGTAACAATGTACGAATATCTTAGACAGCCCCCAATATATACTACGAAAGAATATAGGAGTCAAACAATCACTTGGATATAAGTAGTTTTCGTCAATCTGTTTTAGTATTCGGTATAGAGCGGGTAGTTCACGTAGTAGTCCAGTACTTAGTTATACTCTGTAGTTAGTTCACTAGCTAGATAGCTATAGCTTAGGTAACAAGTCTACCTATAGTTAACTAGATATTCTCCTATATTACACAAGAGAAGTGGTCTTACAGACTCCCATAAATGAATATAAACACCGATGGCTTGAGTTCAAGAGTCTTAGGAGGATTGATCACCATAGCACTATTAGGAAGGGTAGCCGACATCAATACAGAGAGTTTGGCGACTCGGTATACTCCTCCGACTGGCTCATTCGGGGGAAAATACAAGATTACCCAGATACTTTTAGAGACAGATACTAATAGTTCAATATATTATGGTTTCCCTTGTATGAAGTTACACCTTTCATAAAATATACAAAATAGGCATTTTGTATCTGTGTGGGTTATAATCTAAACTTCGAGCAAGCTGCAAGTCCTAGGAACTATACAGATACCTCTTATAACACATTTCTGTGTATACTATGACTTAAATATCGGATTGATAGAGTATACATCAGCAATAATTACATTGTTAGATAAATACTATCAGTAGTTGGATAGCTGCAGTGGGTAGCTGGTAATGCAAGGTCATGGGTACTGTACAATAATACCGAGTATGTACCTAGTAACTTGTGACATTTTATTGTCCGTTTTCCTTTCCCCCTTTGTCTGGTTCACAATGATTGGATGAATATCGGCCGATTGATCTGGTTGTGTGAGTTTCATTCTATTTTGTTATTATTATTATTATTGTTATTATTATTGTTATTATTATTGTTATTATTGTTATTATTATTATTTTCTTATACTTTTTGCCCTCACTTAGTACTTCGGATACGGTAGTAACTGCTTCCCCACCACCATTTTCTGAACCGCGAAAAAGAAGTCCAAGTTCGAAAGGTACAAAAAACGGGGAACGGCTGTGATTGTTCCGCCTGGTGTGATGCCGAGCTTGGTCCTTATAGGCTATTTTCATTTTATTCATTCCCATCCATGCTTCACATCAATTTCCTCTTCTCTCCACTCGACCTAATTTCCAACCTATCCTTAAAACCCACCCTTCGGACTCCCCCGACTGGACTCTCCTCTCTTCTGCTTTCTCATTGCCTTTCCAACTCTTTACAACAATTGGGACAGTCTGCGAGTTAGTCATCGTTTTTTCTCTTGTCCAACCCGAATTATACTACCTTTCAAATTGGTTCTCAGGGGGATCATGGATATCGCCCTCGAAGTCTGGGACACCTTTATTGGTGACCGCTTATACGCCGCACTTCTCCCCGTCTCCCTTTCGTCCTCAGTTTCGTTTCCTGGCTTCAATCATGCGGCCAATAGCAGCCTGTCCTTCTTCGGCGCATCCCAACCCTTCATCTACGAACCGGCCACATATCTGATCTATCTGGAACCCTCGAAGTACGCGTACATGAGTGCCTGGCCCAGGAACAACATCTACCGCCAATTCCTGAGTTTCTTCTTGATTGTCTGGTATGCAAAGAGCCCCTTTCGCTAAGGCTGGATTCGGCGTCTAATGATCATCTATGGAAAAGGATATTCGGCCTTATCACCTATTTCATATCTGCAACACTATCTTATATATTTATCTGGGACAAGACTACCGTTAAACACCCGAAGTTCCTCAAAAACCAAATTCCCATGGAGATCGCACAGACCATGGGATCTATGCCCATCATGTCTCTTCTGACTGCCCCCTTTTTGGTCGCCGAGGTCCGGGGTTATGCCAAGTTGTACGATGGTTTCTCCGACGAGCCTTTTCCGTACTACAGCATTATACAGTTCCCGTTGTTCATTGCATTCACCGATTTCTGCATCTACTGGATCCACCGCGGCTTACACCATCCGTTGATCTATAAGTCTCTACATAAGCCGCACCATAAGTGGATTATGCCCAGCCCATTCGCCTCGCATGCCTTCCATCCGCTGGATGGATGGTCTCAGAGTGTCCCATACCACGTATTTCCATTTATCTTTCCACTTCAGAAGGTCGCCTATGTTTTTCTCTTCGGATTTATCAACCTCTGGACCGTATTGATCCATGACGGCGAATATGTTGCCAACAGCCCGGTCATCAATGGAGCTGCCTGCCACACAATGCACCATCTTTACTTCAACTATAATTATGGGCAATTTACCACACTATGGGATCGATTGGGAGGGAGTTACCGGAAACCAAACGAGGAACTTTTCCGCCGTGAGACAAAGATGGACAAGGAGGAATGGAAGAAACAAACCAAAGAGATGGAGTCTATCCTCAAGGACGTTGAGGGAGACGATGATCGCAAATACCTAGTCGAAGATGAGTCTAAGAAGGACCTGTGATTAACGCAACAGGCCCTGTCATGCCACTTCCTGCCTTCTTTTCATCCAAATCTCCTTGGAACTACTGTTGGCTGGTTTAGACAACCGTTACGAATAGTATAGGTTGTCAAACTCCTCTCGGGGAGCGGCAAGTTCTTTCTGGGCACCGCTAGATTAACGGGGAGAGCCACAGCCGTCTTCTGGGTGGAGCTAACAATATCCTGAGTTGGATCTTTTGCTTCTGACAGTGAGTGCTACGATATTTATGTTTTTTTTTTAATTCGTCCCGTTCGTGTGTCTTTGCCCTCAGTTCTTCCCCTGACCACGTCGTATAATACTCATTCTAGTATATTAGTTACTGCATTCCTGTTTTTGTATTCATGATCAGTCATCAACAAATCGTGATATAAACCATTGTCAATGGTGAAAATCACTGCAATTCCCTCCCATGTTCATGGTTTCGTTGTATATACATACTTTAATCTTAATTAAAAGCAGGAATGAAAATCAATATAGAGCATTTTTACTCGTTTCTCACTGCCACGATTCAGGCCCTTACCCTATGCTTAGATGTGCCTTTTACAATCTGCCGAAGACAGTACTATGAGGCCAGCTTACTCAGTTTCATCCAATTTTTGATTGCACCACCTCGATTGTCCTGCCAGAATACTTGGTGTGTGATCATATATGGTGTTAGTAGGCATACACCTATTGACTTGAATAGTGATCATAGAATTTTATGCTGTTCAACATACACGTATATATATAGATATTGAGAATGGAACCCAATTAGACTCAGTTTGCTTCTATACGCTGCTCTTTCAACATGCAGTGTTACTAATAATGCCTAACTGATATAGTGGATTTATTGAGACATAGTAGTGACTTTTGCGAAGTTAGAAACCTCTCGAAATTACCAACATCAGCTGGTGAGTAGATCGAACCAATCTTAAACTACAGTCAAAAAGGGCCCTCTCTTCTTTTCATCCCCGATTCATTTAAAGAAAAGAACCCCCCCCCCCCCCCCCCTGAAAGGCATATATAATAAAGACGAGAGTGCAGAGAAACTTCGTTTGGTATGATGCTCAAGACAAGGACGAATACTGACAGCAGAGGCTAACATGCCAAACCTTCCGATGACTTCCAGATGAGTATCTCATGAGACATCCGCAGCCCCATCTGCATCCGCGATGTCCAGATCTCCATCTGCTGGACCATCCATAGCCGTAGTTCCTTCCTGGAGCGGTGGTGCCGTTGTCCCAATAGGAGTGGCAGTGGCCATGGTTTCAGCGATAAATGATTCCTCGACACCGGCTTTTCGCCTGAACGCTCTCAGCCATCGACAGCCCCATTGTCTGATGATTTCGTCTTCTGGAAGCTCACCACTTCCATCACCCCTTTCCATCAATTCATCGTTGTTTCCTCCGGCGACTGACACAATCGAATCTTCAATTACTTTGAAGAGCGCCTGCATATCTGCCTTCTCACGGTTTAATGTGTCATCTAGAACACTCAACTGCGGCTCATACAGGCCCGGCTGAGTCCGTGCAGCAACGATTTGGCGCAGACGGTTGGTGACTTT
Organism: Aspergillus pseudonomiae; assembly: GCF_009193645.1. Taxonomy (NCBI): domain Eukaryota; kingdom Fungi; phylum Ascomycota; class Eurotiomycetes; order Eurotiales; family Aspergillaceae; genus Aspergillus; species Aspergillus pseudonomiae. The sequence continues at coordinate 9,569 of NW_022476089.1, forward strand.
TCCCACAGTGGATGATATCATCTCGAAAACGTGTGTTCTTGCCAAAATCGTCCCCGCCTCCAACTTGTCTACCAGTGCCCACTCAATGACGGATAGCGGCGTCAGAATAGTGTAATTCAGTAACTTGTCGATGATATTGATGCCGATTCCTGGCTGATCTTTCCAATATTCCATAACAGAGGTTATAATTTGGCGACGTGCGCGAGTGGACTTGGGGCCAATGGCTAGAAGTCGTTCTTTGTTTCGCTCAATGCAAGACAGTACGTGAGAAAGTGATTTTGACCCAACGAAGCAAATTGCCGTGACGAACGCATCTGTTGAGGGTAGCATAGGGTCCTCAACCCCCATCGCCCTAGCTTGCTCTTCAATAGAAGAGATTATTGGCAGAATCTCGTCATCTGCTGCTTTCTTACGGATGAGCTGCATGATTTCTGTGCCTTCGTTGGCATAGGGCGTGGCTGTTGAGGATGATGATAAGTCAACAAGTTCTAAGAGGCCCACGACAGGACTGGAGCGCATGAACTTACTATCCAATGAGTATTTGAAGTCGGGAGTATCCTTCTCCTTGCCTTCCGTGATCAAGTCTTGGTAAGGGTCTGGAAGCGTGCCTCTAATACGCTGAGCAAAGCTTAACCTGATCTCTTTGTCCAGCGCGCCGATTATAAAGGCCATCCTTGGGTGAACTGAGCAAAGTTCAAGGTCATCGATCCTTTTCCAACGGTTAGCCTCACATTCTGTCTTCTTCTATCATCATCATCATCATCATCATCATCATCATCAACAACAACAACATGATGATGATATATTCCCCCCTTTTTTGTTCTTTTGTTTTTGTTTGGGACAGGGATCTGTATTATTACGGTGGGACTGACCATTCACTCCATTTCCATGTGAACCCAAAATTGCTCAGATGGTGAGCAAACCAATCTAAGAACCGATGGCTTAAATCTAGATCAATCGTTTCCAAGCTGCGATAAAGAAAACGAATCGCACGCCCTAAGCTCGGAGCGATGGCAGCCGGTGCGATCTTACAGCACTCTGTGAGAACTGAGTGGTAGTACACAAGCTTGTGCTGCGGGGAAGGAAGTTGGAACAACTGGGAGAAAACTGCGTCCACGGCCACGTCTTCGGGCTTCCACGTCGGACGGTCTCCGGAGATATCGCGTAATCTGTCAAAGGGAGTTGCACGCTTCACGAAAGTATGCGGTGTAAAGTAACAGTCAATGTCGATGAGATACTTGGCCGTGGCAATACGGTTGAAGTCGAGGATGTTGATCGTGTCAACAAGAGCGTCACGCAGCAGTGATGACGCAATATCTGACGTTGGGGGTACGGTTTCTACCTCTTGGTTGGAGTATACGGACATGTAAACTTCAGGGAAAATCGCCCTGGATCCATTTTGTACAGGGTCGGGCACAGTTATTTGAGGGAATGCATGCTTTGTGCCGGATTCCAGGGGTTTCTGCTCTTCTTCATTGTCGCGTCCACCTTTCCACGGTCGAGGAAGACATGCGAGTTCCCAATTCCGGTTGGCTTCCTGCTGGAGTTGACTTTGAAGCAGGCTAATAACGCTTTGCGCAGTAGATGAAGTGTCATATTCCGGGCTAAATGGCTTAACCAAATCCACCAACGCATGTGGGGTCGATGCAATGATGTCGGTCTTTTCAAGAAGGGCATTTGCCTGAGCCTCATAACCTGTTATCGGAGAAGCCATTATGTATGGAATAGTGAAGAGAATTATTTTCACGAGTTCCAGTCCTAGCAACTATACATGACTTATTAGTGGGTGTGCACATAATAGATAGCGAAACGGCTCACATCTTCAGAAGAGGCTGTCTGCAGAACAACGGCACGCTCAAAAAGCTCTTCCAGGATTGGAAAGATGCCATCTCCCTCATATAATATCTGTAGGCATCCAAGAAACCGGAGAAGAAGCTTGACTTCACGCCATGCCCCGTTGTTGATGTAGTGCTGTAAGTATTCGCTCGCTTTGGTAAGGATATCGGACACAAGCTCCGATCTGTAGGCATTGGCAGCCAAGACTGTCGCTGCGATAAAGGGGATTTTCAGCGGTTGTTCTAGGGCTCTATCACGGGTCGCATTGTGTTAGCGTTCGGACAAGGGAACTAGGGCCAGTCTAAGCGTACAGGTCAACTGAGATATCAACAAAAGCCTGTCTCAGCTCCTCATCTTCATAATTATCGGCGACGCTTTTTGCAATAGTCACTACATCGTCTTCGGCTCTTCTGGCGGCCTAATGGGAAAGTGTAAGTTATGAAGTTGATATTCAAACCTCAACACCAAAGCAGGGGGATCGTACAGATTCGGCAATGGTTAATAGCTGTCTTCGGACCTTCGCAACTAAGGGTTCTTCGTATCTGCGCCTCTGGCGTCGGTCATAGTCATCGTCTTCTGTAAATTCCGCAGTAATTGTTAGGGGGAAGAGCAATCAAAAACACCACGATCCGGGGAACCAAGAGAAACGGTATCGCGGTAGATGCCATATCTTTAAATATATATATATAGAGAGTGAAAAAAAAAAATTCGCACTGACCTCTATAGCGCCTTTTGCGACCACCCTTGGGCCCGTGATGACGGCGTTCGTAGTCAACCATAGCTATCTACACCTGGGCACGTCGGTCTTTGTGCCTTCGCAGATTGAGATGAGCTAGATATTGAGTAAGACTATCAAAGCTGTATGTGATTGATAGGACACATAAGTTGCGTCCACAGATACGTTCACTGCCGGTAATGTCTATTAGAGCAAAGACCGCGCGTGCACATGCTTCTAGAAGCAAAACATTGCCAGTACCGTGAGCTCACCAAGTGTCGGGATAAGAGATGCTCCGTGCCGCTGATTATATAATATGCTAATAGTAAAGTAACATAGTTACATGCAGGAACATACATCACAACGTACCATAATTGGACCCCCTTTTAGAAATAGAATAAGAGACCAATTGGCCATTTGTATTACACAGAGACATTATTGTCCCAGTCTGAGATGTCTAAGATCAGATCTAATTCAAACTCCATCTCTTGAACTAGTTAACAAGCTATGATATCTATCGCAAACATGGAGCACTGTATTTCACCTTCTGCCTTTTGCTGTGTAACTGAATGGAGAGAGCAATATAAGGGTCAACTCGGGTTGTTCGCCCATTCACCTAGAATACAGTTGCCGATAGCAGTTTTGAGGTCTGTTGGCACTTATCTGGTCGTCGATGAACATGGCAAATAGCAACCTCCTACATCCATAGACTATCCCGACTATGGGAAGAGGTAAATACCAGAAAACTCTGAGATAAGCTTGCAATTACAGCATGAGACAGTTAATAACGGGAATGGTAGAGTCAAAACATGCAATTACAAGACTGTGGTTATACACACTAACGAATGTGATGTTCCAGAGTGTAACATAGGACTCTAATAGGGTGAAGAGGGAAGTGAGGAGAGAAGTGGCGAGGGGGAAGAGAAAGGGTGAAGTAAAAGGAAAGGAAATAGTAAACCAGTCGTCTGCTTTCGGAACTAAGAACTATGCACCAGCTTCATCGTCGAGGAACATTGTCATTCGAGCCAAACAAATGGAGCCGGTGTTATGATAAATGTGAACAATGAGTAATTTAAGGGGCGAAAAAAAGGCAAATGGGACGAGTATGAGAGTAGAAGAGAAACACAAAAGATATTGAAGGAGCAAAAATGAAGGCGAGAAAGGGAAGAAAAAGGAAGTGAAGGCACAAAAATAAGGGCATTTCTAACGCTGCAAGTCGAGGGAATTAAACCTCCAAGACCTATATTCAAAGCATGCTCACTAGCACATGATTGATGTGCATCCAAGCATAAAAATCCTCAACGATATCTGACGTATTTGTAGGATATCCATCTCTCTGCCCTTCTTCATAGGACTTGCGACATTTATAACCCCTTCGAATCGAGAGATGAAGCTATGCAGAAATGAATCCCGGAAGGCAGACTCACGCGGTAAGGGTATCACTTTTTTTCCTCCCAAGGGCTGTCTCAGACACCTCAATAACTCCAGGCTATGACATTCCATCATCTTCTTTGCATCAAACGGTCATGCCCCAATACCCGTTTCTTTTTTTTCTGTTCTGTTTTTCTTTTCTTTTCCTTAAGGGGAAAAAAAAAACTTTTCCAGCTGTGACAGAGGGTGGTACTCTTTCCCTCCAACATTTCTCCTAGTTTCTTTCCGTCCTTTTTTTTTTTCTTTTCCATTTCCTATTTACCTTTGGAATTGTCTGAAAAGTCACCCTCTCCCCACCGCAGAGAAACCAGCTCCCAGATGTCTTGCCAATGGAATAGGGTCTACAACTGAAATGACCTCTCCCAGTTTAGAACCGCCCGGTGTATCAAAGTGAACTCGTACGGCATAGCATCAGGTTCTCGCGCACACGTGCATGTGACCGTACTATGAACAACCGTGTACTTCGTAAGCATTGCACCCCTTGACTCAATCAAGACGTGCCATCATTTCATCTTTCGTTAGGGGGGTAAAGTTATCAATATCTATCCCGCGGGCTTCGAGAGCAGGGCGTGCATGAGGAGGAATAAGCCGACTGTTCATTGCCGGTGCGATAGAAAGTTCTGCTAAGCCGTTAGCCATGGTTGCTAGTAAGCATTGGAAAGAGAGAGCAGACCATGTCGAGAGAAGTCAAACAGATTAGGGAGCTCTCGAGATGGCCCATTCTGGTGTCGGGAATCAGGCAGCCGAGTGCTAGGATCCCTGAGTTCATCAAAGAATGGGTGAATCATCGCTTCAATGGCTGACAACCGCTGCGTTGGTGTGTATTCCAGCAAAGCAGAGATCAAATCAATTGCCTCATGAGGAGCTCTCCGGAAAACCTGGCAAAAATGTGTTAGAATTTTGCTCGAGAGCCCAAGGTGAAGGTAGATATACTTTGTTGAAAGGATGTGGCTTGATCTGCGGGAATTTGTGCTCCATGTAGTTGGGGTTCATAGTGCGAATCTGCTCCCGAGTGGGAGTACCAAGAACTTTAATGATCTCCACCAGTTGATCAATCCCAGATTCACCTGGGAAAAGCGGTTGCCCCAGCATTAACTCGGCCATTACACAACCAGTAGACCACACATCTGGAATCGTTAGTAACTTCACCAATGTCAAATGGATGGCACCGGGTAATTACCAATCTTCGTGGTGTAATTTGTTGCACCAAAAATTAATTCGGGTGCACGATAATAGCGAGAGCAGATATACGAAACATTGGGCTCGTTCTCAACTAAGATCTTGGCAGAGCCAAAATCACAAAGCTTCAAGATACCAGTGCTTGGGTCAAGCAAGAGGTTTTGAGGTTTGATGTCACGATGGCAGATGCCCTGCGAATGAATGTATGCCAGAGAACGAAACAATTGATATATGTAAAGCTTGACCTCCAACATGGGCATTGTAGTCTTCAACTTGTTGAAATATCGAGATGCTCGATAAACCGTTTCTGGTACGTATTCCAGAACGAGATTCAGATACACTTCGTCCTTCTACAGAGTATTGACGGCATAGTCAGCACAAAGGTATTCATTCCGCATAAGAGTGGCAACACATACCCTCTCACCATTGGAGTAATAGAAAGCCTTCAACTCTACAATGTTGGGATGGCGGACAATCCGCATTATTTGTAACTCACGGTTCTAAGGAAGCCATTGTCAGTGATACTCCACTGACAATAAGGTCAACTTTCGGCCAGCGACCACGTACCTTGAAGCGTTTGTCTTGTAGGACACGTTTAATAGCAGCGTCCTCGCCGCTGGGCATCATCTTTGTCTGAAAGACCACTCCAAACGACCCATTGCCAACGATTTTACACTGCGAGTACGAAATTTCTTTGGTCTCCCCTGTTAGTCCATCCTGGACCTTCTCACGGACGACTTCTACAAAGCGAGATTAAAAGTTCAAGTCAGTAGACAATCTCCATAATATGTGCTAGCAATTGGAATGATGGTGATCACTTACCACCCATGCGCAAACTCGAGAATACCCCAGGCCGGTTCTGTGACATCACGGGCGTTTTGTGGGGTTCGCACAAGGCGGCAAGTTGGGCAGCGCTATAGAAGATATGGAGGACTGCAGTTTAACAGCGGATGGCGGCAATAGACGCAGACGTAGGGTCAAACGTAAGGTGTTTGATCCGTCTTGAGCAGACTGTAATCGGTGGAGCACTGGCTAAGAGGGGTGCTCTGGATGGGCGGAATATCCGAACGGTGGGTGTTGAGTGGAGGTGTCCGTGAGATGGAAGGTTGAGAAACGGACGGGCGAATAGCAGGAGGGAAGGCTTAAACCAGTAGGCGGATCGAGTGCCAAGAGTGCGCACCAGAGCAGGGAAAGCCCCCCAGAAGTTCGTAGAGGGAATAGCAAACCTCGTGGCAGTCGACCAAGAGAAAGGGGATGAAAATAATATTGCAGCTATGCAAGAGGTTTAGAAAGAAATAAAAAAAAAAAGGAAATGGTGAAAGTGAAAAGTGGGAAAGGGAAAAGGGAAAAAAAATTTGGAAAAAAACTTTTGGTGAAGTGATTTACGTCTCACCACTGAGGCAGGAGAATGGTGGTTGTAGTAGGAGGATAAGGAGCAGTAGGTAGGATGGTCGGAGAGGGTGGAAGAGAGGAGGGCGAGCAGGTGACGTTGATGGAGCGACAAAGCCCGAACACGCGAGGGCTGCAGGAACGCGGGAATAAAGCGCCGGGAGAGGAGAGGAAAAGGGTAAGGAACTCACGAGCCAACCCCGATCGAACAAATGAATCCAAAGATGGGGAAATTATCACCCAAAAAGAGAAAATGAAAAAGAAAGAACAAGGACAATGGAGGCAATAGATAAAAAAAAATTGAGGGGTGAGGAACCAGTGCGGTACAGCAGACTGTAAAGCTAAACAAATCACTACTCCATAGAAATAAGTAAATTATTGACTTCTTTAGCAGCACTAAAAGATAATGACCAAGTAAACTTGGAAAGGAAAAGATCATAAACAGCACCTGTCCTAATATCTGGCTGTACAGAATACTATGTATGTATGTATTAGTGGTAAGATCCAGAAAACCAATGTTTTGGGTTTTTGGTGAGGGGCGGGAGTAGATAGTTTTAGGTAGTCCACCTTGCTAGGACAGGCTGGGCAATGAGCACGAAGCTGTGGCAGTGTGTGGAGGAAGGCAAGAAGATTGTGGATGATGGCTGGGATTATTGGTACAAAACAACTCAAAGAATTTCTCTTTATAGCTTCCGGCATAAGAACAATATCTTGTACACAATAGTGTTAGTTCTTGAAATAATTATTAAACCTATCTGATACACCAGTTGCCTGTCATTTGAGAGAGGAAAAATGCTCTCTCTACATACACTGTATTTCGTTACAGAGGGTATTCAAGCCAAAAATAAAGGAGGGGTCCCAAGTAATATATGTACCAATGCAGCATGTTTAATTACATACAATACCCAAGTGCAGTCAAATCACATGACACCATTTGGTAGTTACTGTAATATCAGTAATTAGCTGGTACCAGTGCACCTAGTCGAAGCAAAGCAGTACATATGTGCTTAAAAATCTATTGAGCACTGAGATCAATATAGGGGAAAATGGATATGTTTAAGATGGTATACAATTCATTAGGACAGAAACTGAGAGTTGTACTTCATAGACTTGGGTGGATTTCATGATGACGGGGGTTGCGCTTATGTGGAGCAACTGCCCAAGGTTGGGCGCAAGGATGGGCCAAAACGGGGAGAAATACCAGATGACCCTCTTCTGGGGCTCGGCTTGTTACAGTATATTCGCCTCTAGTTGAGCTTTGTTCAACCTGTATGGTCACCATGACTTGACAGCTCTTGAACTCTTAGTCAGATAAACCATTCTGATGTATATAAATATCCACTCCATGGCATTTATCTATGTATTGCTGAGGATTTGTGCTGTCTACAAATCTTTATATAACAATACATTGCAGATTTGGTATCTATATAAATACTGAAAACTATTCTTGATCTGTACTCTGTACTAGAATACTGATTCCCCTAAATATATGGTATTTTTTTTATTAAGTTGTTAATAGCTCTAGTGACAAGGCAAACAGCAATACTAAGTGTTTGGTCCGCAAGTGTCAAGTGACCAGCTGTGATTTTCACTGGAACTATTCTTATTGGCTATACACAGTGCCTCCTACGTATGCAGAGTATGTACTAGTACTACTAGTTACCAGATCACATATACTGTACCAGACCGCTGTATTTATAACCAGGGATCTAGATCTTAAATTTCTTCATTCTACTTCTTGCTTTTCCCTCTTTCCCCCCAACAACCCCTCCTTCTGGAACTATGGAGGTAACTGGGAGGCTTACGGAGTAGGTTCCCAACTAAGATAGTTTCCATATTTAACACAGTTGTGGCCAGAGAATGCGTATGGCAGAGCTTCGAGGTTACGCCACACTCTATGTACCTTTTAAGTAGGGGATACAGAGTACTCCATAGTAGGACATGTTACCTAGTGGTATGTGTCAGGTGTTCAGGAGCTTTGACCAAGCTTGGTGCAGCTCTTAGGACAATACAGCCAACCACGACTTCCATCAAGAGGGAGGTCGGCTGGACGCCGTCAATGTAAGGTAGTTGATTACCTAGTTAGTTAAGACACTAGTATAACAGTGACTAATCAATCTCGATGAAATACTCTGTTGTGGTCATTATTAGAGAGTACCAAGCTTGTTATGTTGTGCCTACTCTGGGTAGTAAAATTCTTGGCACTAGATCCTGGAAAGCATGGATGAAAGTCTATTGAGTATCAACAGAAATAACGAATAGATTTCAAAGCACAACATACTTTTTCGTAGCCAAATTTTAATATGGTACCTGTCCGGTTCTAAGTTGTGCTACTCCTAGGCCTAACTTCCCCATGGCTGCGGTTGACTGCATGCCTCCTTTGCTAGGAACTTACCCCACAGAAACATGGGTGGTCTTAAGGGTCATGTCAAGGGGTTCTCAAATAGTATCAAAACCCCAGATGATCATTGAAAGGATGTCCGCCTACTATATACAGTTAGAACTAATCGTTAAATATATTTATTCATCCCAATACCTCCAATTGTATGTACTAGACCCAATCTCAGGAGAGACTATACCTAGGTATATCTGTTGACCACATCACAGTCAATAATTTGTTCTTTTACACCCCTTGCATAGATATTACGCATTATAAATCTATCGACCTTCGCTCATACACTAAATATGCCCTGCTATAGCCAATTACTGGACTCAGCTTTCCCAGTAGGAAGTTGAAGCGTGCGGAACTTGTATTTAGGTGGTATTTCGGTCTTGTTGCTGAGACCGTGACCAGATATTCTATTTCCTTTCCATTGTTATTGTCGGGTCACTCCACCTGGCACCTGGCAGTCTCAGGCGATTACTCTATTCAGAACTACAAAGTCAAAACTTACAGTAAATGATGCTTAACTTCTGCATTTCCCATTCCCTGCTCATATTGTACCAGTTGGAATTTATCTCTAGAAAATGCTTCAAAATAACCTAGCAGAGATACCACTGATGCAGTGATGCCAGCATAGCATGCCCTATAGAGATGTAAAACTTGTGCAAATATATTGACAGTAGCCACCAAAAACAAAGCCAGCCATATCATCCTCAAAACTTCACTTGTATCTTAGTGTATACTTAAGTCAAGGGAGGCTCAGGGGGGAGTGATATTAATATATGGATTATTTAGAACAGTGCCTGGTTATATACATATGATCCATTGTGAATGGGCTATGAAATCCTATAATTGTAGAAACTTGAAACTGGCTGTCATAAAATTAAAAAGGAGGCACAGGTAGTAGGAATTACAAATACAGTACCAAAATATTTATTATAACACTGGACGCAGTGGCTAATTGCCCTTGCCCCACTTCTGTGGCTGTCTTGATTACGGAGTACACAGTATGGAGAGAATCCACCTACTAGTAGTGCTCTAAAGGATTCTTCTTACTACAAGCATACTTAGTAGAGTAGTACAATGATTCGATTCACCTTGTCTTTTGGAATGCCATTATCCCAGATAATACAGAAGCCAAATTTGTAAGTTTGCATCAGTACTATAGAGCGCTCTGTAACAATATCAAGCACGTGAACAATTATAGAAATGATGTATGTATTGGATAGGGCTATTATCTTTAACAAGATATGAAACTAGTCCACTGGAAATTGTTTTAGTAATTTCATTCAAAACAATTTATTGTTCCTTGGTACTCAAGGCCGTCCACCTTCAGTCTCTAACCCAATCAGTGTATTCATTGCTTGGTCTGCGGAACACTGAGTGGCCAGAAACTCAGCAGGTCAGTGGTCCATAGAGATGTCTCAGGTGACTAACTGGTAGGTAAGGTAATCTTCGAATTTGGGTAAAAATCAAAAATCAGAAATAGCATTACCACCTATGTTACAGATTTTTCATTTTGCACCTGGTACCTACTCCTGCAAATACTCGCCCATTTATATTTATTGATATTTGCTTTCTTTTTCAAGTTTCTTATCTACAGTCGCATGTTAGTCTTCCTCTCTGTTTCTATAGGCTACAGCTCTCAAGATGAAGTACATCCTTTAACTATAAGTTCTATAATTATAGTCCTTGACAAGAGGGCGTCTAGTAAGACAAAAGTACAAGTCAATATTTATAATCAGTGCTTAATCTTGAGTTGTAGTATAGTTTATAATATATAGTTGAACAAGTACTTGCCTATCTCCTGTTGTAGATACAGAGCAGTGCAGCAGCGCACTAGTCACGCAAAGTAAAAGGCACAGTGTAACAAAGAACACTGACTAGGTTTTCTATGTGTGCCCTATATTACTGAGTAAGCTTGGCAGTAGTCACTGGTTAAGTAGTATCTGGAACCTGGATGGGTATTTGAGCAACTTTGGGTCAATTGGTAGCACAAAAAACTGAACACAAGATACAACATTACAGGGTTTTCTATCTAGTACTAAAATAGCCTAGTGGGGCTTAGAATAGCAGGTGCCAGGACTCAGGCTTGTAATAGATTATGAAAGTAATGGCGTCTTTTCTTCCATTTCTCCTTATTTACTGGGGGGAGATCAATTTTTTTGTAAGATCGAAGATAAACTATGCAACCGGTACGTCATCATATAAATCTCTAGATTCTGTACCTTCTGGAGAAATATATTATATATACCATGGGTCTGTGGATCTAATGCCATGGAATGAATGCACTGTGTATGATAGGAGTAGGATACATGGTTATATGCCTCCAGATGAATAATATGGCGGTTATGCGCATATCTAGGACATATAAGAGAGCATATATCTCTTTCTATCCTTTTGTCGGCTCGATATAATATGGGCTCAAGACTAGAAGCAGATACGCTTATATATATCTCTACATGTCTAAGTAAATGCTGATCAAAAGTGCATCAGGTTACAATAAGTACGAAGTATCAACTATCTTTTCCTGCAGAGTTATTAGGTGACTGTTGCTATGTTGCTCTCAATCGGGATAACTAATCAAGAAGGTGATTGTTGGAAATATCATTGATATAAGAAGATAGCTCAATTCTATTCTCTGTAATACGAAAAGAAAACCGTTGGACTAGCTTATTACTTCGAAGAAACAAAATATGTACCGGGTGGGTATTTACTCCAGTCTCAAGACCTGATGTCATAGTGGATCAACCGAACCAACGACATATGTATGTACCACCAAAGACAACATCGACTACACAGTATTAACTCCTACGTACGGAGTAGAGACCTCATCCCCCCGCTTTCCGTTTTCCAACCCGAAAATTGCCACCCTCTAGAAAAGCCCAGCGCGAATTTCTCGCTGGATGTCATAAGAACATATTGTAATAAACGCTGTAGCAAATCATAATTTCTGTTTGTGAGCCTGGACATGCCAAGTGTGTAATTAGGGTTTTAATGGTCGTACTAACCAGTCGCTGTCATAGCCGAAATCGCCGGCATAACTCTATTGTGGGTCTTAAAACGAACATTTAGTACTGTATCCTGAGTACTGTATTCTGTGCACGGTTCACCCTGTACTCCGTAAGTTGCGCTCTCCTAAAACTTACCTCCTAGGTTTTGGGTTCTACTTCTCCAATTTCTCGGTCTCCTGGACTCTGGGGGCTCGAATTGTTCGTTCAGTGTTGTCAGTGGTTAGAAAGCATATGGGGAACAACCAGCGGGCTCTATTACCACCTAGAAAATGTACTACTACCTAGTAACCAGAGGACGATTACCTTCAACGTACTCCGTAGAGGTTCTGGATCTGCGAAGTGCTCACTGAGGTATCCACCTAGTAGTTACAAAACCATCGCGTCCTGGTATTGCCCACGAGCGGTAGATTCTCCGTGCGGGTAGGCCAATGGGTATTCATAGGTAGTAGGTACTGACTTTTATCTCCTGGGCCACTACTACTACGACTATTACTACTACTAGGGGGGTACGAGATACTATCTAGAAGCATGAACCTAAAGTAGTAGAGTCGATAGTTGGGCTTGGACCCTGCCTTAGTACTACTAGTAGTACATTGAGTATATTGCTACATTGCATCGGGGACAGCAAGACACTGGATACAAAATTAATCGCCGAACGTGCTGTACAAATCAGCGACTCCGTAGATACTGGACTTCACCATGACGTGGTTTCTACAGGTATCTACCACTATGTAGCAGATTACTTTAAAACCCCTTCTTGTCCCACTGTGAGCACCTGATTCCTCAGACCCGGAGAACGCGATGCCACATTATTATCGCAGCGATATTTTATAAGGAATAAACTGATTTTACATTGCCCATCTATTATGCATAAACAACAGCATCCCGCAAGTGTTCTCATATATGCGTCGCAGTCCTGGTGGTTAGTCAATAGCCTGTGGGAAGAAACAGGGTAGTAGTAAAACATGATGTGGGTTGACAGTCATAGCCGGATCCATCGGAGGAAAGTACAAAAGTGAAAGGTTAAAAAAAGATTTCAAGTAAATAGAAAGTGATTCTATACAAAATGTGGTTCCGTGGCGCCAAACGACTGCGTCTCGAAATAACCCACCGCATCCGAGGGGATAAACTCCTTAGGAGGTGACACACCATCTTCCGAGCAAGACACAGGGGGAGTGAAGAGCTATTAAAACAAACGACGAAAAGAAAACCAGTTGGATGGAAGACGTGGAGCAAAAATTCCATTCTTCCACCATCAGGTGGGCTGTATTAATCCAACTATGTATGGAAAGAGCCTAGAAAGGTGGAGGAACCATGCCCTGGGCTTCAATCTTCTCTTGCTGCTCCATCAGTTCCTCGCCAGCGATCTCAAGGGACACAGCAAGACCGAGCTTAGCCGATTGCTAAAAATAAAACATATTAGATATTGAACTCCGGCAGGCAGTCGAGTGTTGTAAAGAAAGGCAACTCACCTTAGCCTGATCAATCTCACCGGCGAACGTAAGAGAGATGGGCATTGCTATCCGCTTCTCAAGCAGGCAGCTAACCTTTCCGGCGCTGTCGACCTGAGCTCGGAAAGTGGATGCTCGGAAGTCGTACTTGGCACCGATGGCAGTAGTGCCATCTCTGCTGGGACCGCCCATCATAGCTGCGGCTGCGTTGGGCGCAAACTGCAAGTTCATATCAACACCGGCCTCAACACGCTCAGAGAGTTTCTTCCAGTAAGATGCTGTGAAGACTCCTTGAGCCTGGAGCTGGGCACTGGCGATCCAGTCATTGGCCTTGTACCGGGCGCTATAGGATATCGCAGTTTCTGGGCGAGTGTTCATAGCCTGGCGCTGCCAGATAGCCTCGAATCCAAGAGCCAGGCTGGGGGTAACGGACTGGAGATAGCTTCCGACAAAGATGCCAGTAAGACCCCCATCCAAGAAGGATGGGTTGAAGGCCTTGATCGAGGCTGAGAAGTCATCGCCAGTGTAGTCATTATCGATCTGCATAAGACCCTGGCTGGCGCCAGCCATGATCTGGGTGTTGGTCTTGGTGACCAGCTTTGGGCTCCAACGATAGTTGCCGACAGCGGCGAGTGCGCCGTCGCTTCCGAAGTTACCTTGCATGAAAACCTTTATCCAGATCATACACTCAGCATCCATAGTAAAGAGTATAGGCACGGAGAAGGGGAATGCAGAGTGACAGTATAGCCTACCTTTGGACTTCCATACATGGCCGAGAAGGCATAGGGAGGCAGGTTCCCCGACGAGCCCATGGAGAATGCATGCGACACACGAAACAGAGGAGACATGCCAAAGACCTTCGTTAGGTCTGCACGGAGACCCGAGAACATAAAATTGGACAGCAAGACCTCCTTTTGCACTTCCCTAGCGATGTTATCCACAGTTCCGGGATTTGGCAGACCGAGAGCCGCCCTTCGCTCCGAGAAAGAAGTGTATGCATCCTTTATGACAGCAGCGACGGAATTATCCGTGAGATAGGAAGGAGAAGCTAGGTATTCGGCCATTGTGACTAATTGGAAAGGATTAATGGCCGTTCAGAGAGAAAAGCAATGATGGACACGAGTGGTCGTCGCGCGGGCCTGAGAAAATGGTTGATGAAAACAAGGAAGGATTTGAGACCAGCCCTTTACTTGAAATTCAAGTATATAAAAGCAACTGCAACAGTTGCAAATCGACCGCTATAGGGCGGGCTATGTCTGGCCTGCTCTGGTCGAGTAAGGATTTGAGGAAGAAAGATGTCAGGGCAGGTTTGACTGACTAGGTATTGATGATTCCGTCGCTTTTGGAACTGAAAAAAGTCACTTTTGCTTTTCCGCCCGGTTGCACCTTTGGTATCTCCGGACAGCCGAAATGCACTAGCCTCTTTCGGGCCTTCTCGGGATAGAAGCTTGGGATGAGCAAGTCGCAATAGATAGGTATACTAGTAGAAGCTCCAATCGTCCAAGTAGAGCTCTAGATTCTAAATGTTTCGTTTTGACCCTCGTGTAGCTAATGCCTAGAGCTTCAGGAAAGATCTGAGAAGTATCGACCACTCCTATCTAATTGTGCTCGGCGGTCAAAACTGACTTAGTTCGGTGTTGAATCGGGTACAGTACATACCTCCGTCGCCGAAAATCACAAGGTTCACTGCTTGGACCAACGTACTCGTCCAACACTTTCTCACGCATAACCCCATTACTTTAGCTCCTTGAGTCTTTCTCGCTCCTCTTTTATCTCCTTCTTACGTGTTTTCGAATTTCGATCATTTACACTCTTCTAAACCACCGTTTTATATTGCGGTTGCCTGCTACCTCACTGGACCTCGGACCCATTAATCCCCTCTGTACTATGGACACCCTATTGTAAGCTATGTTCTGAAGCCCTTCCAATCGCCTATTCCTTCTGTGCACAGTTGCTCTTGATAGTATCACGGAAGTGACTACTACTCGGGGAATTGCTCCTCAAGATCAGAAACTGATACACGGGTTTATTGTAATATGAGTTCATTCACATTGACATCAGGCTAGAACTGCGGATATTGTTGCTAACTCCCCGCGATTCCGGCGAAAGTCGTCAACATTTGTTGATGCAATTCATGATCTGCCCGAAAAGGCCGATTTAGCACCGGCTCAGTTGTATAGTACAGAGTCTGGCCGACTTTTCCACTCGGGCCGGATTGTCATTATTACTGTGGGCTTACCAGCGAGGGGCAAGACGTTCGTTTACCAAAAACCCGCCGTATTTATACTAGCGCCATTACTGACCTATCGCGCCAATCTTAGACATATATCGGTAGCTCTGGCGCGCTATCTTCGGTGGTGCGTTGTGTTATTATCGTCGACTTCTTCTGTTTGAGCTGATTGCGTCGCAGGTTGGGCGTTAAGACCAGGATCTTCCACCTTGGAGACTACAGGCGTGCTACTATCCCAGTTGGTCAGGATATCCCTGATGATTACTTCTTTGTTAACGGTTAGTGAACTACCCACTGAGCCGTTTGTACTACTCAGTAGCTGGGCGACTCATGTTAACTTACGTCATTCTTAATTAGCATCTGCTTCCTCCGTACTTTTGAGACAAAAAATTGTAAAACGGTGCCGGGAAGACATATATCAATTTCTGAACGATGAAAATGGCCAGATAGCAATATATGATGCTGTGAACCCCTTAGCTTCGGGACGACGATCGCTTGCGAAGGAGTTCGCTAAGCATGATATTGAGGTATGCAAATGCTCATCCCTTGTGACCATGCATGTACAGCGCTTACGAGTTTCCGCGGATAAGACCCTCTTTATTGAGTCCTGGTGCGATGATGAGCGCATTATCGAAGAGAATGTCCTTCGTGTAAAAATATCTTCACCTGACGTGAGTACCAGCTCCTTCCCAGCGGCAGTCGATGCTTTGAACCCAACGATTGATATTTAGTAGTATGTAGGCTGGACCTCGGAGGAGGCAGTGAAGCACTATTTGACCCGTATAAACGCTCGGATCCCTCAATTCCAGACGATGGAGGAAAAAGATCTGAATTATATCAAGGTGATAGCGCTTCGTGGTTAGCCTTGAGTTGTATACTAACCTGAAACAGATGATCAATGCTGGCGAAAGGCTGATTGTTAACAATCGAAGTTTTGGTTATCTTTCCCATCGGATCGTTTTTTATCTTCTCAACCTTCACATAAAATCTAGACATACATATTTCGCACGGGTGGGTGGATACTTTGCAGTCTTGCATCATTCATATCTTGTTCGGTGTCTGACAAATATATCATCAGGCCGGTGTTTCCCTGGAAGCGGACTCTTACAAAGCCGATGCTTCCTTGTCAGAACAAGGAGAGGACTATGCTAAGAAAATGACTGAATGTCTATTGAGGCACAGAGAGTCTGAGAAGCAAGCAACAATCGACCAAGGAGAGACAGACTATGAGTTGAAACCTTTGACAGTTTGGACTTCCACCAGGCGTAGGACAATCGAAACTGCAAAGTATCTTCACGAGACAGGATACAAAGTCCGACAGAGATCACAACTGAGCCAGTTGAACCCAGGTGTTTGCGAAAAGATGTCAGAAAAAAAGATTCGCGAGGAATATCCAGACGAGGTGGCAAAGCATGAATTGGACCCTTATCACCATAGGTACCCTCGGGCAGAGGTAGGTACTCTTTTTCTCGTTGATATGATGATGGCTGCTGACCGAGTTGCACTATAACAGTCGTATCACGACCTTGCTGTGCGCCTTGAGCCTATAATATTGGAGCTTGAACGTGAGCAGAATGACCTCCTCATTATTGCACATGAAAGTGTCCTAAGGGTTCTATACGGCTATCTTATGGCATGCAATGCGGCGGATATTCCATTCCTAGAGTTCCCCCGAGACGAGATAATTGAGGTATGATTGCAACGAGTCGAACTATTGAACATGTTACTGACTACTTTCCTCAGATCATCCCGGAGAGCTACCAAAATGAGGCTCGCAGGATCCATATTCCGGACCTCCCCAAGGAAATCATCCCTGGCTCACCCCAAGACATCAAAATACCCGTGCCCCCCAGTGGGGTCACAACCCCTTTGGTTGGAGGATTAAGTAGTCCACAAGAAGGGTTTTCGACGCCACAAAGCGGACTTCGGACCCCTCGGGAGCCTGAGAGAATATCCCAGCAGCATGTTGAGGATGTCGTTTAATCCTATGCTAGTACAGCCGGGTTTTGAAGAGCAGCGAACATAGTCACTACCCTGATCCTGTCATCTTGTGGCATCAATGGTGGTGATTGAGAACATAGATTATAAGAACAGTTATCCTCCATGTAGCGTAGAAACGAAGACAATGTTGTCGCCAGGTTGGAGCTCATAGTTTTCTTCGCCCTCCAGTTCCCAGTCTGCATCGTTGATGAGGACAAGGATACCAGGACGCCTAGTATATACCATTAGCGCAGTTCCCTAGTGTGACTCCATGGAAAACGTACACATTGCCCTCCAATATGAACAATTCCTTTCTTTCGTCCTTCATCACATTTTCGACAAGGTATTCGAGGAGGAAGCTTATTCTCGGCCGGCCACCGTCACTCAGCTGTGCAGGTAATGTGACACCATGCTTGCGCTCATTGGCGAAAAGCATTTCAAGGCCACCACTATATGATATCAGGAAGTTAGTAACTCAATCCACGAAGGTAATAAATAGCCGGGGACCGAGAGGGGGGGGGGAATGAACGTGAACTCAACGGTGACAGAGAAGGAACCAGGAGCCTCCACTCTCGCGCTCTCAAGACTAATCTCTGTGTCGGTGGCCATGTTGAAATATTATGCTGGGATGCTTGACTTTAGCCCTGTTGGAGTGTACAGTATGTACTGGACGTGAAGGCTCAGCTGTGGTGGGAAGGAACAGGGGTTTTCCAGTGTTGTGAGCCGTCGTCCTTATCGATAAGCGTCAAAGGGTTCGCAGCACAAAAGTCATTCTGTGATGTCCTCCAGCATTTGCGACAACCCTTCCTTTTATATCTCTGTCTCCACGCCACGAAATACGCCGAAAATATACTCTATAGGCATTACACCCCAAAAGTTCAAGCCCATGGTATCCATCACAAGCGATTATATCAGCGTCGGCGGAAATAGGCATCCCGCCGCCGCCGACTGGGATGTTCAGTCCGGGGTGCTTGCCTTTGGTGCAGACAACAATGTGGCTTTGTGGGACCCTAAGGTACGGATAATTGCGTAGATAATGCTTGTGTTTGGTACCTGCTGCTTTTATCAAGGATGTTGGCTAAACATCTAACTTCGCGCGCAGGATAAGTTTCAGTGTGGGGTCTACTCTCTTCTTGTCGGTCATACCGACAAGGTCAATGCTGTTAAATTTTGTACATGTCCCACTACGAGCACAAAATTCCTTGTCACTGCCTCTGCCGATCACACAGTCCGGATATGGCAAGCTGTAACAGGTACCCGTCTCCAATTCAAGCATGCGCAAACTCTAGAAGGTCATACAAGCTCGATAAACACAATCGCTGTCTGTAATGGAGCGGGTCTCGTTGCATCGGGGGCGGCAGATGGAAGTGTTAAAATTTGGAGGATAACGTTCCAGGACGAAGGAGCTAAGAGCGAGCTACTCACAACCATAGTTATGAAACCACGCTTTTTCCCTCTGGCATTGGCACTCAAGTCGCTCCAGGCAGATGGACCCATGATATTGGCAGTCGCAGGTACTACAAATATCGTACATATTTACATCCTTGAAGACCTCCTCGGTGATACTAGTTTCAGGCTTGCTGCTGTGCTATCTGGTCACGAGGCTTGGGTGCGCTCTCTGTCGTTCACGCGGGATAAGCAGAGCAAAACAGGAGACATCCTGCTCGCATCTGCTAGTCAGGACAAGTATATTCGTCTCTGGCGAATTCAACGCGGGGAGGTTACCCTTGCAGCGCCGGCAGGAGACGAGGATCCCGTGCTAGGCGAACTCGAACCGACATTATCAAACAAAGCTCATCAATTTAATGCAGCGGGGTCGAAGTACTCTGTTACCTTTGAAGCTCTTCTGTTCGGAAATGAGGACTGGATTTACACG
This sequence comes from Aspergillus pseudonomiae, assembly GCF_009193645.1. Taxonomy (NCBI): domain Eukaryota; kingdom Fungi; phylum Ascomycota; class Eurotiomycetes; order Eurotiales; family Aspergillaceae; genus Aspergillus; species Aspergillus pseudonomiae. Next base: position 29,053 of record NW_022476089.1, read on the forward strand.
ACTACATGGAACCCCAACCCCGAACGTCAACAGCTTCTCTCTGCTTCTGCGGATAATACGTTGACCATCTGGGAACAAGATACCGTCTCGGGAGTTTGGGTTTCGGCTGAAAGAATGGGGGAAATTAGTGTTCAAAAAGGGTCTACTACAGCTACAGGTAGCACTGGTGGGTTCTGGATTGGCCTCTGGTCACCGGACGGTAACCAAGTAGTAAGCCTTGGGCGAACAGGCAGCTGGAGGGCATGGAGCTATGATGCAGATGCGGACGTCTGGGTGCAGACACTGGGCATATCGGGACATGTGCGCTCGGTTAATGGTGTACGGTGGGAACCGTCTGGGGGCTATTTATTGTCTACCAGTGCAGACCAGACGACTCGGCTTCATGCACAGTGGCTACGAGATGGAAAACAGTCGTGGCATGAGTTCTCAAGGCCACAGATTCACGGTTATGATCTGAACTGTGTCGATACATTGGGACCTGCGCGCTTCGTTTCCGGCGCAGATGAGAAGCTTTTGCGGGTGTTCAACGAGCCCAAACCGATTGCTAAGTTACTAGAGAAACTTTCTGCATTCAAGCAATTAGCAGAGGGAGAACTGCCAGATACGGCTCAGATCCCAGTTTTGGGTCTCTCAAACCAATCGATGGGAGAAGCTCCAATGGGCGAGGGAGAAGGGGAGGAGGGAAATGCCACCAATATTGGCCAAGCCCAGGCAAATCAGACAATACTCTCGGATTCGAATCAGCCACCCTTAGAAGATCAGCTAGCGCGTTACACATTATGGCCAGAGCACGAAAAACTCTACGGTCATGGCTATGAAATTTCGGCTGTGGCCGTCAGCCATGACTGCACGCTCATTGCTACGGCCTGTAAGGCGAGCTCAATAGATCATGCAGTGGTTCGTCTCTATGATACATCGGACTGGCATGAAATACGGCCTTCCCTTGCAGCCCATTCTTTGACTATTACAAGTCTTTCATTTTCTCGCGATGACCAGTACCTTCTGAGTGTTGGGCGAGACCGGCAGTGGGCAGTTTACAGCCGCAGTGAACAAGACCGATCTGCGTTCTCACTCATAGAATCTCACCCTAAGGGCCATTCAAGAATGATCTTGGACGCCGCTTGGGCCCCTGTACCGGATATCCACACCTTCGCCACAGCTGGTCGCGATAAGTTAGTGAAAATCTGGCAAATTAGCAAAGGGTCCTTTGTATGCAAAACAACAGTCACACTGAAGAGCTCCGTTACTGCAATATCGTTCTTCCCGAAGGTGCAGGCGAATTCACTCTTCCTCGCGACAGGCGAGGATAGCGGCGAATTGTCGTTATACAGAATCGCAGTTGACAGCCTGGAGGCAACCCATCTGGGCAATATCGACAGGCTGATATCCCCATCCAAGGCGATCACACAGCTCGCATGGCGACCTTCCGCGAAATATGATACCAGCCAAGACGAATATAGTCTCAAGCTTGCCGTTGCAAGTGAAGATACCTCAACGCGTATATATTCTATTTCCAGCATGGTTTCATGAGATGTAACATGATTCATATATATACATGCAACGCAAAGATTATTGGTGACATCTATTCTTGTTGAAGGAATTATCGAATGTTGAAGGTATCCGCTGGAGTTGATCCTCATATTTCAATGCAGTGAAGCCCTTTCCATGCATGCCACGCCATGGTAAAAGTAAATATTTTTGAATGAGCCGCAAAAATAAATAATGATAAATAAGTAAACAGATAAACTGAGAAGAAAGAAAACAGCAAAGGGCGAAAAGGAGATGAATAGGGAGAGGGTCTAAGCCAGAACGAGACTGATAGGATTAGAGTCATTGGTTCAATTCCTTTTTTCAAGGCCATATCCCCCCATCCCATCAAACGACTCGTAGGTCTTGGCTTGGCCATGCCGCCCATTTCTAGGACCTCTGGCCTTGAGATCTTCCTTGAGCCACTTTAGAACGAGCTCTCCAAGCTGGCTATTTTCGGATGTTTCAGGCACTTCTTTCTGGAACTTTTCAATTGGGCCCCACTGCTTGACATTACCAAGATTCATGTGCACCAAATGTGTTGGCCATTGAGACAAATTGTCCAAGATGTGTGTCGCATACACTATGGTGCAAGGTCTAGTTTCGGTCTCGCGCTTTAGAAAAGAGAGGAAATTATGGCGGGATAGCAGGTCCAGGTCAACGGTGATTTCATCGAGGAGTAGGACTTGCCAGGGTCGGAGCAGACCCATGGCCAACTGGACGCGGCGCCGCTCTCCATCAGACACAGCATGCATGCGCCACCGCAAGTCAATATCGAGAATATCTACAAGCTCGTCCCTCCGCTCGGGATAGGCATTCCCGCCCACAGAAGCCAGTAGTGTAGGAACGTCGATGTCCGTCCGGACAATATTGTTAAGAACCCACTCGACGCCTAGATAAGTCACACCTTCCAGACCCTCCTTGAAGGGGTCCTTGCCGCCGACGGTGATTGTGTCGTCGGGAGCGAGACGCTTGCCCGCGAGCAACCGTAGAAGGGTGGTTTTTCCCGCTCCATTGGCTACCGTTGACGTTAGCCATTGGAGAAACCATAATCAATGGCGGGCCGAAACAATGCGCTTACCTCCGATGAGTACAGTTCGACTTCCGGCTGGTAAGTCGAGGCTTACACCTGCCAGGCCGGATGAACCATCCTGAAATTGATATGACAGATTTTTAACCCGGATTGACGGTATGTTGGCCATGGCGGCGGAGTGAAAGAGAACGAGAGAGAGAGAGAGAGAGAGAGCAATGAGGAATCTGTGGCTCGTTCCCAGCAACGAAATCTAAGCAAGGGGATCGGAGGGGCTGAAAGACGACGTTGGGTCACTACTACTTCTACGGAGTACTTTATTTTGATAATATGATTACTACTCCGTAAAATGATGAGATCAGATTAAACCTGCCTGACGGCTCCGCTTTGCCCGATAAGGTTAACGCCCTCCTCGAGGTATCCGCCAGTCCAATCTTTTCCCCTCATTCCGACCTTGATGGTTTTTTTTTTTTTCTTTTTGTCAGTAAAAGACGTCTCTACGATCCCCAGTTGGCGTGATATCGCTGCCGTAATTTTGTCGAGCAAGGGGACTAGCCGGAGACAAAAATGGTTTTTTGTCTCCTCTCATGCGCCCTTTTCTCCGGTACCCTTTCTTTGCTAGACGTCCGCCCAACATGGAGCCCCTCATAGCCATAGTCGGTGCCACGGGTACTGGCAAGTCCAAGGTGGGTGATCGCATTGCTGATGATCATCTATGAATCTCGATTGCTAATGACTGCAGATAGCTTGCAGTGGACCTGGCTACTCGTTTCAACGGTGAGATTATTAACGGAGATGCGATGCAAATGTACCGCGGCCTCCCCATCATCACAAATCAAATACCAATGGATGAACGGAACAATATCCCACATCATCTAATCAACTGCATCGAGTTGGATGAAGAACCATGGCGCATAGGATTGTTCAAGAGTGAATGCCTTCGAATCATTAAGGACATCCACTCTAGAGGGAAGCTCCCGATCCTGGTGGGCGGAACTCACTACTATACACAAGCTGTGTTGTTTAAAGACCAGCTAGTCGGGGAGGGATCGGACGAGATTCAGGGATCAGGTGCACGCTCCGACGGAGAGGCCGAGGAATCGTCGACAAAATGGCCAATTCTCGATGCCCCGACAGACGTGGTGTTACAGAAATTAAGAGAGGTTGACCCGGTCATGGCTGATCGATGGCATCCAAACGACACGCGAAAAATCCGTCGTTCCTTGGAGATCTACTTTCAGACGGGACGTCCTGCATCGGAAGTTTACGCAGATCAAAAACGCCTGAAGCAGGCGGCTCTGGCCAACGGTGATCCTTCTGCGGGCGAGGGCCAGTTACGGTTTCCGATGATGGTTTTCTGGATTCATTCAGAGAGGGAGGCTCTTATTGCTCGACTTGATAAACGAGTGGATGTGATGATCGAGCAAGGTCTGATGTCTGAAGCACAGAGGATGTCAGACTATATCCGAGAAAGGAGGACACAAGGCTGTAGCATCGATCCGACACGGGGCGTTTGGGTGGCCATTGGGTTTAAGGAACTAGCGCCTTATTTTGAAGCCCTACACAAGAGATCCCTAAGCGGTGACGAATTGGAATCCCTGAAAGAATCTTGTATCGAGTCTATCAAGATTGCCACCCGTCAGTATTCGGCCTCGCAAGTCAAATGGATTCGAAACAAGCTATGGAACACCCTTGCAGAGACCGGTATGGCGCATCGCCTTTACCTTCTAGATAGCACAAACGTGGAAAATTGGGGGAGTTGCATCACGGAGCCGTCCGAGCTCTTAACCCAGGCCTTACTCAAAGACGAATCTGCCCCGGACCCAAAGTCACTCTCAGAGTTAGCAAAAACCATCCTGGGCGCAAAAGAATCTCAGTCGCAAAAGGGCCCAGGTTTCGCGGCGAAATGTTTCACCTGCGACGTTTGCCGCAAAACAATGGTAAATGAAGAGCAGTGGAACATCCATCTCAATGGACATAGCCATAAACGAGTTCTCAAGGCTATGGCCAAAAGAGCGGAACGGGAGAAATCTCTACAGGCTCGGGAAGACAATACGGGAAGGATCTCTCGTGACACAGGCAGTGAATCACTAGAAGAGCAGAACTTTCTTTCGGACCTATTTCAGTAGATATGAAATCTATCAAAGTGAACTCATCGATGCAAATTTATCTGGGTTTGGTCGACTACCAACAGTAACTGTAACAACATCCCCGATTTGTTGAACAAATTGTAACCTTTACTATTTCGACATTTCGAATGACGCAATTCAGGAGCATCAAGAACGCGATCCAATCCTATTGAGCTCGAATTTTCTAGACCAGTCGTTTACGATCTGGGCTCTCTCATTCTCTTCCCTTGTGCCAATGCGCTCGCGTAGTAAATCTTGTCGCCATAGTGATTGACGATTTGGGCCATACCATGCCAAACGTTGCCATACGTCTGCCTGTAAGTGCTTGACCGGCTCCACATAATGCGTGCATGACTACCATAACTGGTGAATCAGTCGCAGTCTCCCCCTTGATTATTAAATCTTAAGTAAGACCGGTGGATGGACTGGGCTTGATTTTAGACGCATGTAATAGTTCAGCATCCTCGAACCCGAATGAGCATATGGAGACAAATTCATGGCATAGAACTGGCAGACCTCATGTCTTTGACCGCCAGGTTGAGAATGATGGCGAAATTATATCACCCGTTCCACTCTCTTCGAGTCTGAATACTTCAATAATGGATGACTTCTCAAGCTTTCGAATTCTCCACATCCCTTCCTCATTAATAGTAGATTTTAGCCCTAAAGCTCATTAGCATGCGATACAGGGAATCAAACGCCTTGGGAGTTCCTACATTCGAGAAAAGCACTAGTGAAATTGATGCAAATGTTCCCGTCCCAGGTACCCCTACCAGCGTTTTTGACTTTATTTGGTATGCTGGCAGTCTCGAGCTCTTCTAAGCGATGGACGATACCACGCTGATCACGAAAACCTACAATGATTTTGGGAACACCAAGCAAGAATGACTGTGCCCAGAATTTTAACAGTTTCCGCTCATATTTCAACATGTCTCGATCATTCCTGATCTCTGCAGATGTTTTGAGTTCCACCCAGTGGATACCGTCTTCTTTTCGAGCAGGCTTGCAATCCCAGACTGTCCAGTTATTAGCATGTGCGCTCGGATAAAATTAGTCCTCTCCATACCGGCATCAACCTCGCCCCCGATTATCAGTCGCGTCTTGCCTATTCCTGTACGTACAACTGAACAGTATTGGGCGTTGTTGTTCACAGCCAGCTCATCTCGGGATTCAATCTCTTCACGTGTAGTCGGGTCCCATGGCTGGTTGAGAAGAGATATTGTTTCGAATTTGTACCCTAATTCAATCAACAACTGACACTAGAATGAAGGAGGCGCATAATACGCTACCCCAATAGGCCATCATATCCTGAGAAGGCATCCCTGGGGGCATTCGTTGATTCTTTTGTAACTGTTTTTGCTGGTTCTTGTAGAGATTGTTCTCTTCAATAAATCTAGACAACGTTTAGAATGTATATGACCGGTATGGCCATGTTAATGTGCTTACATAGTATCCTGAGGCACAATGGTTAGCTTCGGGATACCACGAAAAGGACTAAATAGGCCCTGGATGGAACTCACTTGGAACCGGGTCGCATTCATTTCGAATCTACATATGATTGAGTGAAGAGCAACGTTGTAGCGATCGGTAATTGTACATACCCATTCAAATTGTCGAATGGTGCCGTCAGGATCTAGACGAGTGCCATTGTCAACTTACGAGTTGAAGTTAGGGTACCAGCCCCTGGTCAAGTAGCTTACTTTGGTCATCATTCCCCTCCACGTGATGATGTCGGCCTCACATTTTTTCCCTGTCTCCTTTTCTAAAGCCATGATCGTTTCCAGTAGAGCATCTAGATGCTCATCTGCTGAGTCGTCCAACTTTTGGAAGGTATCATAACCGCAATTCAAGTCTGCAGGAAGACGTGGTGGATAGTAGTATCGTAGGGATGAATCCCCTAAATGAAAGATGTGCTGGTCGTCATATGAAAAGCAAGTGATCTCCTGCGTGATGTTTACATTATTGAAACCATGCAGGACGGAACGGCCGACCTACCTTAGGACGGCGAATTGTAGCATTGGATCCATAGAAGCGGCCAATCGGCTGTATGTCAAAGGTGCTTTGATTCATAGCGCTTCGGGATGCGTTTTGAGTATACTAGTGATGTGATTCAACAACGTATAATCAGTAGTACGTTGCAGCTAGGGAAAGGAAAGGCTTAAGATAAGTAAAGGAAGAATGGGGGCTAGTGAAAGTCAAAAATATAAAAAAAAAATAAGAATAGAAATGAGAGTGATCGCAACATTCAATAGTAGGCCAAGCGAATAACTATAGCGTCTACCTGGACATGCGACTAGGGTACTCCGTAGGGAAGTTTTAAAGGCAGTTTGGGTAAAGAAGGGTATCCAGCTGTGCTTTGTATCTAGCCGGGAGCGTGATGTAGTTAGATAGAATACTAGGTATTATTAGTATTCTCCCAGAATAGGGTTAGCGCCGTATCCATGACGAATATTGAAGAAAAGTAACAGAATTGAGCATCGCCAATGGTTCATAGGTTTATTCCATGCTATCATACCTTTTTTGAATTCAATCGGACCATGTCAAAGAAAACATGAGCATGCAAAATTGTACTGTAGTAGTTCAGTTGTATTCGTCCCTCTGGTGTTCTGGATTTGAGAGCCGAAGTTTGTCCCACCAACCTCTCAGTAGCTACTGTATTGCCGGACTCTTTTGAGTCCGCTTCTCACTCCCCCCCTCTTCTTCACCTCCGTTTTCTGACACCTACACTTGCTGAGTTACGTTTTCTTTCCCCACCATAATTTAATATCGCTCTCTACTTGTTGTCCTCACTTCCGCTCATCTCGCTGTTTCCAAAACATTTCACTGCCTTGAACACGAAGCAGGATGACCTCACGTATCGAGAAAACCATTGCTCGGCAACGAGAAAAGTAGGAACATCACGGAGCCCGCGTACTTGCCTTTATATCAATTTTATCTCGGCGGTAGCTTTGCATAGCAAGGAGCTAATTATTTTGGCGGTTACAGGATAGCCTCCGGTGCTTACTACGAGGCTCATCAGCAACTGAGGGTCATCGCTGCGCGGTATATCAAACAAGCGAATTACGATGCGGCCGCGGAGTTACTGGCAGGGGGTGCGACTGCACTTTTAAGGGCTGGGTCTCAGCAAGGCGCTTCTGCCAGTGGCGGGGACTTGGCTATTATGCTTGTCGTCGAGGTGTACACGAAGGCGGGGTGGGAGATTACTGCAAGTGATGATGATACGGAAGGCCGTGCTCGAAAGAGTAAGTCTCGAGAAACATCCCTCTCTGTATAAGTTTTACAATGAAAGTTGGGCTTTGGCTAAGTTGATGATTTTGCCTAATTGCAGAGCGCCTTATCGAGCTCCTTCATGAATTCCCATCCGAGGAACCAACTCGCAAAAGGTTCATACAGGAGATGATTGGCTGGAGTGGACGGTTTGGGCCTCTAGAGAGAGGCGACCCCGATTTACATCATGCAGCTGGATCGGTGTATGCCGAAGGTATGTAAATATGCGCCGGGAAGTATATGTTCATGTTTTCCTTAACCAATGGCTTTAGACCACGAACCCTACGACGCTGAAAAGCATCTGATCCTCGGAACCTCAGAATCAGCTGAAACCCTGGCAAAATTAGAGCATGAGTGGTACACAAATGACGAACCGCACACGGCAGCGATTTACGCATCCCGCGCAGTTTTCCCGTACCTCCTGACCGGAAATCTGCGCAGTGCTAATAAAGCATTCCTCATCTTCACGTCCCGACTTTCGTCTTCTACTCCTTCCCCCCTTTCACAGGATGTCAGCAGCTCTAGTACTGATGTGCGAGTCTTTCCCGCATTGCCTTTGCTGAATTTCATCAGCATGCTTCTCCTCACGATTCAACGCGGCAGCGCGGACCTTTTCAAACAGTTAACATCTCATTATGCATCGCAAATCCAAGAGGTCGGCATGTGGGATGATTTCTTGGCTCAGATTGGTGAGCAGTATTTCAGTATTAAGATCCCAAGACAGGGAAACCCTTTGCTGGATATGATGGGTAGCATGCTGTTCGGAGGGGGGCAGGGCAGTACAGGTGGAAGGATGCCGCAAAGCCGAGGCTCATCCAAGAAAGTCGAAGCGCCACCGGCAAATCCGGAGCTCGACTAGTTTAATAGAAGGCAGTACCCGCGGTGTATACAGATCGGACATAGTCTGCACAGCTTTGTCATGGAGGTATTTATGCATCATGTAAGTGACATCGACTAAAATAGCGAGTCGGGTTCTGGTTCGTATATCCAGTTGTCTTCATCCAGGGAAGCAACTTTGTTCCGAAGGCTCTGATGGATGAGGTTCAGAATCTCTAAGGAAACCAATCAGCTGTAATCGAACCAGATCCAACCGCGTGGAGCAGCATAAGGGTAAAACTTACCAGCTGGTTCGGAGCTCATCTGCCTGTTCCGACTTCGGTACATCATCTCTACCAGACTTGCCTCGATTTCTAGATCAATGGCGATCAGTATGTTATCGGCCAATAATGGACGGATAGTCGAAGTCAACTTACTCTCTTTTTCGTGTCCGCTGATTTCCGTCTGTGCTGTGGACTCAGCCCCCGTAGGCCCAGATCCTCTAGTAGCTCCACCTTCCATGCCCTCCATCTCATCCCCATCCTCTCCAACGGCCGGCGGAAGAACGGGGATGTCGAGCTTGTAATCACCATTTTTATCCTTCACCACGATCTCCTCGCCATCGGCTATGCTGGGGCCCAGCGACTGTGTCGATTCAGACGACGCAGATGGCATAACATGAGAGGAGAGACTAGTCAGCCCACCGTTTGTACCACTTTGCATCGAGGTATTGGGGAGAGCTGCCGGTACAGAGCGTTTGCTGAGATGGTGGTGGAAAATATTGCGGCGGACAGATGTCGTCCCCATCGTGGAATTAATATTCAGCTGTATATCGGCGAAGTACGAAAGACGCGGTGAATAGAGCCCTTTATCGTTTTTCCTTTTAACCCCTGTTTTCTCTCGCACAAGAACAAGCTATTGCTTCGGAGTTCAGGCGAATACAGCAAGTGAGTAGATAATGATGGGCTCCTTGTAGAGATACAATTAAAACTATTAGGATAAAATCTAGGAAGAGCCATAAATATAAGGTACAAAGGAGTGAAACATCAGTTGAGCTTGCAGCTGTAGCGAGCTGTTGAGGAAGTAGGAATTGAATGATAAAAGTGGGGCTTAGAACCGCACTTGGCAACTGGCCAGTGTCTTTCTGTTTTTATCATTGCTTCGCGCCTTGGAATTGTTGCCAGTCACGATAGAAGACCGAGTAGTACAGAAGATATCATGTCTCCATTCAAATCTGTGTAGTCATGCCTACCACTAGTAGTCATTATATGGGACTTCGTCGTACTTGAGTACTTAATTTAGCTGTACGATGCCAAGAGAGCACGGGATCTGATTAATCCCAATTAGGCTAAAATGCATCTCGACGCGTCTTTGGGCGACTTTCGCGTCCCCCGAGCAAACCAGCTTTTGCTTACTGAGACAACTTAAACATAGCAACTAGTCCCTGGGGATATCACAACGGCTGCACAATGGTTCAAGCCGAATCTTCATCAAATGCTGCTCGCGATGGCCTCAAGCCCGTCACAGCGGGGGCCCCCCCTGATTATGAGCTGCCGTGGTACATGATTGCAATCGTTTTCGCTCAATAGGAAGACCAATTCTAACATAGGACCATTCATAGGGTTGAAAAGTACCGTCCAGTCTTTCTTGATGATGTTGTCGGCAACACAGAAACTATTGAACGATTGAAGATTATCGCGAAGGATGGCAATATGCCACACGTCATTATCTCAGGCATGCCTGGTATCGGAAAGACCACTTCTATCCTATGTCTAGCACGTCAATTACTAGGTGATGCGTATAAGGAAGCCGTGTTGGAATTGAATGCCAGTGATGAGAGAGGTGTGAAATGCATCGCCCACGAACTATGACAGGCAACGGCTGATGGAGTCCCAGGTATTGATGTCGTTCGGAACCGAATTAAGGGATTTGCCCAAAAGAAAGTCACACTGCCCCCGGGTCGTCATAAGATAATTATCCTCGATGAAGCAGACAGGTACACATTAAAGAAACCCTCGCATACGCATACCTGTTTAGCTTATTTACTGATCGCGATTCAGTATGACGCCAGGTGCTCAGCAGGCGTTGCGGCGCACCATGGAGATCTACTCTTCTACTACACGATTTGCCTTTGCATGTAACCAATCGAATAAAATCATAGAGCCCATCCAGTCTCGATGTGCCATTCTCCGCTATGCTCGATTGACCGATGGGCAGGTTGTCAAACGACTAAAACAGGTCTGCGATGCCGAAAAGGTGGAACACACAGAAGACGGAATTGCGGCCCTGGTGTTTAGCGCGGAAGGAGACATGCGTCAGGCCATTAACAACTTGCAAAGTACGTGGTCAGGCTTCGGCTTTGTCAGCGGCGATAATGTCTTTCGAGTTGTCGACAGTCCCCATCCTATCAAAGTTCAAGCGATGATCAAGGCCTGCTGGGAAGGGAAAGTAGATGCCGCCTTAGAAACATTAAACGAGCTATGGTATGTGTACATGAAGCGTGATGCTACAGTTTTTCATGCCTAAACTTACTTCTTCTGTAGGGACTTGGGTTACTCTTCCCATGACATCATTAGCACAATGTTCCGAGTCACAAAGACGATCCCGACATTATCAGAACACTCTAAACTAGAGTTCATCCGGGAGATAGGCTTTACACATATGCGCATTCTAGACGGTGTGCAGTCGTTGCTGCAATTGAGCGGCTGTATTGCGAAACTTTGCAAGATCAACATGAAACCCCAGCTGTTTGAAACCTCAAGAACTTGATCAGATTGGAGGGAAAGGAACCGGGCATTTTGCGGTGTTTAGAGGCGTTGAACAAAAGATTGTTTAATTTACACACAAGTGTTTTATTTAGTAGTTCCCCATTTCATAAGAAGTTAATGATCTATTTGGCCCTCGGGCAGACCTGGGATTGGAATAGAAATTGAACAGAAAACTGGAGTTTCTTTCAAAGACGATATGAATTCACGACGAGCCCGACGGGTCTTGGTTAGACTGCATTCTGGTAGTGGCGCACGACTGGACAACCTTAGAGGTCATGAATGCTCAGTTTGTCTTAGGAGCTGCTGGCATCTTCACACCCCCTGGCGGTTTAGTCTTGACTTTGCAAATTTGTTCCATGGCCACTCATTCGTTCTCATGCTTCACGATGAGTCACTGATCCTATAAAAGCTTAGTACTTGTCTGTATATTTCCCTCCTATGGTCCCAACCAACCGGCCACGGCGGCGACTCCGTAACCAAGCAGAGCACGCTTTTCCCCCATGTTTCTACCTCAGATGGAGTAGCAGCTACAGCTGAAGGTGAAGGTAGCACAGCACATCGAATACGGCTTATCATCATTCAATCAATTCAAATGTCTCCTTTCCGCGATAGCTCTAGTTGTATAAGTACTACTTCCTGTTGAGAGTGGGGAACCCTCTACTACTACGTGTGCTTATCATAACTTACCCCTCATTCTCAGATGTATACTCCAACGTTTAAGTAGGCATTTACTCCAAATCTCGTTCGGATTACTCCAAGCTGGAGCAAGCTCCACAAACCATGCATTGCCCGACGCGGAGTGTTAAGTAAAATTGCCTGAAGACAAATGTCCGACATCAACGTGAGCACAATGACAGCTTCCCCAACCATGAAAATTAGAGATCTCTCCAGATTCTCTCGATAACGGTTGCAGCCCCCAACACCTTTTCCTCATTCAGTTTCTTTCCGATGACTTGGACGTTGATGGGATGGCCTTCCATAGCCTTCACGTCATAAAGATCCCAGTTCCATGCGTCCAGCTCATTCCTCGGGTGATATGTCTTTTGCACGTTATCTACAGCCACTCTTACTTCGTCAACAGGGAAGGTGACAGCTGGATAGTCGAGCAAGTTCCAGATCTTAGTATATCCAACCCACCGCAGTCTTCGGTGTGGAACAGCTGGATGCGGTGTAGTGGGAGCTAGGAGAATGTCAACTGGCTTCCCCGATGGAGACCGAATCGCATTCCACTTATCAAGGTATTTTTTTTGTAGTGCGACCTTCTGTTTGTTGAGCTGCCAATACTCGTAGACGGAGATAGCCTGGCTTCGGTTAACTAGTGCCTCAACATGAGGAACAAATGGTTCTCCAGCGACAGCAATGTCGCGACGGATATCCTCGCCACCGTCAACAGTATAATACCGATCCATGAGTTGAATATATTCAAAGTGATCTGAAGCATCCCAGATGACAATTTCATGGCCCTTTGCTTGTAGTTTTGCCGACAACTCGCGGAGGGCTCTTTCAATAGGGGGGTGGATCGTCACCACCCCATCATCTAGAATCAAACCGACAACTATGGGCCGATTTTGTATCTCCTGAAATGCATCCTCATTCCACGGAAGGGGGGTGCACTTTGGGTCCAACTCCCACGGCTTAGCGTTGGCAACAGACCGACTCACATAAGTGATAGACGCTAAGTCGCGAGCCATTGGACCGATGGAAGAGGGGACGTGCTCTTGTCCTTCAGTGGAGACAGGAACCCCTAGATACGGGAATCTGCTGCTCTGTTTGGTAGTCAGCCCGGTACTTTTCGTCTTGAACAGTCATTCCAGGGCTAAAATGTACCGTGGGTTTGAAACCGTATAAGCCCACAATACTTTGCGGAATCCGGATACTGCCGCCGATATCTGTTCCAAATCCCAGGAGGGAGCCATGTAATGCTAAGAGAGCCGCTTCACCCCCCGTCGAGCCTCCTGGAGTCAACCTAGGATCACGCGGGTTAACCGTCAGACCCCAAAGAGGATTTTCGGTTTCAGCCCACTTTGATTGAGGTTAGCCCATAACGGAACACCTATGAAAATCCATTCGAACATGCAGACCATAATACTTTGAGGCAAATTGGTCTTCGCTAGAATGATTGCTCCCATATCCCTCAGCATCTGCACTAGAGCTGCATCTTCCGTAGCAGGAGCAAACGAACGCCCGACATATCCCAAGGTAGTATCGACGCCTCTGATGTTGAATTGGTCCTTCAAAGTGATAGGGACACCATGGAGTGGTCCTTTGAGATGCCCAGTTTCCCGAAAAACACGATCCAATGCTCGAGCCTGGGCCAAAGCATCTTCAAAGACCACCTCTGTAATACAGTTTGTCTAATATTGTTAGTTATTGTGGATACTTTCGTATACCTGCTCCATTGCGATGGGTATAACCCACCAATTGCTGTGCTATTGCAGCCCTGTACAGGTGAGAAATTAGCTACACTCATCCATCAAACAAGCATTGGCCATGCAACGGTCACCTTCTAACGTAAGCGAGGATAACAGCCTCAGCAGTAAATCTGCCTGTTCTTAATTGGTCGACCAGAACAGGGATATTGTCGATATCAGTGATTTCTTGAACTTCTGGATCACTTTGGATGCGGGAACGTTCCTGGACATTGTGGACCTGAGGTAGCCGTTGATCCACATCGAAGACCATGTAGGGTTTCAGGAGTTCGTTCCGTAAGTGCTGCTTTCGAGAAGCAGTTTGCTTCCATATTTGAAAGTGGTTCATTTTACTCAGGAGTTTTAAATGCAGATAGAATGTTGGGAATACAGGTCGCCAAACAGTCCGGGATCAAATACACAAGTTGAATTAGGGGCTATAGGCCCATAGGGCACGTCCACTCCAGCATTTATAGATTGCTTCGGCCAAGTAGTGAGTTAGGCTACTCATTTTGGGGGGGGGTTATCCGTGCAGTGCTGACCCCAATCATCTTTTGATAACTAGCGATTGGGGTACGTTGTTTAGTACTAGTTGGGCCCTTTTTGGGGTGGAGACGACTTGGGGAACGGCATGATTGCCGAGGGAAAGATAGTTAATGCGAATAAATCCTGGGATACATTGTTATCGGATGTAATTGTAGTGATTCAACCGGGCTGACTCTATCCACAGCCATATATATATATATCTTATTCGCAAGAATTTACGCCGTAGAAATTACGGCCAACCGTGATGGGGGCAGGGCCCACTCGTGAACAGGGGAGAACGGCCACTAAAGGAGCGGTGGTGCACCAGAGGGGGGGATTTTATAATAATATTCAAATAAGCATAAGCCGTTGTAAGATTTTAGCTTTACTTTCCCGTTTTGTAGAAATGTCCCGTTATTTTCGATTATTATTTCCCTTCAAACAAGCTTGGAAAGGGTGACGGCACTAAGGTTGAGACAAATGCGTTACAGTGGATTCATCACGCGGGGGCCTCCACGACGGGCGATTTTTTCCTCATTTTCTCTCTCCATGTTGATCATTCTCTTGAATAACAAGCTGACTGATGGACGGGGAAGTCGAATGTGAGGCATTGAAATGTTTCGTCTTGGTATATCATTGTGATTGTTCCTCTTGCTCGCATATCTGCTAGTTTCCTGCCCTCTATCGCCCCTTTTGTCCCTCCGAGAACATGCCATCATGAACCCGACCTCGGATGCCACTACGACACCCCCGATGACCGGTGCCATCCGGACTGAATCCCGAAGGAAGACATCGGGGGCTATAGCGAAAAGGGCCTGCGACCAGTGCAAATTCCGGAAGATCAAGGCAATACTTCCTTCCCTTTCTTGAGATTGTTGTTAATTTCACTGCACCTCCCCCGCCCGATGCGGTTTACTTCTGATACTTGAGCGGTCGGTCGTGGCTATGCTAACCTTCTTAGTACTGCACAGTGTAGTCTATCGCAACCATGCAAAGCATGTGTGTCTATGGGTTTTGAATGCACCTTTTTTCAACCCCAGAAGAAACGGGGTCCAACTGGACAGTGAGTTTACTAGAATAATGCTCTACTCATCTGTTGAGTGATTGCATAGTCTGACCACCTCTTTAGTCGTGTATCGCAGATCCGGCAGCAACAAACCCATGTGTTGAGCAAAAATTCCCCGACTCCACAGAGTCAAGTCAACTCTAGCGCCTTTCCTACCACTTTCCCTTATCAAGCAGAGCCTCCCCCGCGAGAAGAAAGTCGACATGATGCGACACCATGGCCTATTCCTGGTGGCGATGTTTCCGTGCCCGTCGACCTTGCGCAATCCCATGCGACGGCGGCGGTTGCTCCTGGCTGGGGTGTAGATGCTTCGTCCATGGCATCTCATAGTAACAGTGCGATAGGCTGGAATGAGAGAAGCGATGTGGAGTATTGGTTGCCGGATAATTTAGATGCTCAAATGCCCATCTTTGATTTCCCGGGCACTAATATCTACCTAAGGACATCTCTGCCCTCTATCATTCAGAACGATGCGGACTCCTCGAGTCTGCAAGCACAGGGTCTAGAATCACATAATATCCCAGCTCCCGTGCCTGATGTGGATGTTACCAAGCCAGAACCAAGTCACACAAGAGCTTTATGGCCCTCGTCGATCGTGGAGGCCAACATGATTCCATGGATTGACGTCTATTTTGATCGCCTGCACCCGACTTTGCCAGTGCTAAATCGGTCTTCGTTGTTCATCCGGATGTTATCCCATGAACATCGGAAAAATCCTCAGTTTGGCTCAATGTTGCTGTCGCTGTGCGCTTTCTCGCTGACCCAGCCTATTGAGATAGATGAGCGACCCACTTCTCAATCTCGAGCTGGCCAGGCCAGGTTAATGATGACCGAAGCTACAAGAATGAGAAGCTGCTCTGATTTTGGCGAAAACCCAACTATCGAGGCCGTTCTCACAAGCTTCTTCCTATTTGGATGTCTTTTTGGTAGTAATCAGCACAACGCAGCATGGCTTCGTCTACGGGAGGCTTTAGATCTCGCCGCTACATTGGGGTTGAACGACCCAAATTCTTATCGCGATTTACCTAGTGACGAAAAGGGCCAGCGTTTGCGAACTTACTTGGTCTTATCTATTACGGAGAGGTATGTCTCCTTTGGGCACTTTACCAACCTTCTTACTTAGCTGACATCAAATTAAGAGCGTATGCATTGCAACGTAGACACCCGATTACCTTTTGGGGAAAGCCTGGCTTTAGCATGCGCTCTGTGCATGATTTTATTCATAATGCCACGCATAGTCTTGTTTCCGGGATCATAGTTCATAATGAGAAAGATGCTGAAGGAATGATGGGCCTAGCCCGTTTAATGGAGCTCTTTGATGCTGTCGATGAGGATGTCGTCGATTGCTGGAACCGGCGGTGCAGCATCGACTCTGGTTATTGTGAAAAGCTGACTGAGGCGAAAGCTTTGGCTATCCACCAAAACCTTAGTCGAGTTAGCGAGTCTGAGCGATATAAGGGATATGACTGGTTTGAGCGCACAAAATCAGCTTCTGGAGAGACTCGCAACACCCAGCCAGCAATGGGGTTGAGAGAGACACAGTGTGCGGATGTTTTTATCACCAAGAAGTGGCTTCAGAATCGCGTATGGGTCCTATGCTCCACTCATGGTCTACTTAAGCCTTCGTCCGACCACCATGAACTCTGTTTCAACTACTGTGTTTCTGTCGCAAAGGATACACTCAAAATCTGTCAGTCATTGAGACTGAGCTCCATGGAAGCACATGGGATAGGTCTTGTGAGTCAGAATTTAACCCCAGAATGCATTCGGTTCCATGACTTATGTAACTAGGTTGAAAAATTGTACGACATCGCTGTCAGTGCCATCAGCGTATCGGCTAATGTCCAGCTATCTCTGGGAAATGGTTTCGCTCTGGTACCACCCGTAGCCGAATCGATGCCAAAGTCAAGCGTCTCGCCACCAAGTTTTCCAGGATCCATGCACTCAAGTGCTGCTACCACGCTTCCTCAGTCCTTGGCGGAGGATTTTTTACTTTTGCTCAATAGCCTGCGCGGTGGGAACCACCCTTATCTGGAAAGATATAAGGCCTTCTTGAGCTCCTCGAACATCAGGAGCAACACTTATAGTAACTGGTCTTCAGAAGTTCAAACAACGCATACTCCTAGCGGTGTTTGATTGCTGCTTATGTATTATCTTTGATTTGCTTTTCTCCTTTCTAGGCTTTGGCGTATTGATGGTGTCCCGATTAAAAGCATGCAAGGAGTTCGCCCTCGGGTCTCACGGAAGAAACATATTGAGTCAGAGTATTCACCAATTATTGAAGTCGGAGCCAGCTATCAAGCTGGCCCTTGATTTACACGTTATAGTTAGATCAAGTGCGCCAATGTATACCCAGGTTATGATGGGATGTGCCACGAATGCGGAGATTAAATGTACATCTTAGTTCTAACCTGTATTATAGATACACGATGATGGGAATAATGCATTAAAACGGCGCTAAGCAACATCTGGAGGGGGTTTCGAGCGATTTGGATATGTCCTTAATTCAAGTGAACTTTCATAGGTCCGCCATTTCCAGGCCGGAACACCTGCGTCGTACAGTTCGTCAATCTCTGCAAAGGTGCGGCCTTTTGTCTCGGGCAGAAAACAGAATGTGAAGATTACGATACAGACCATACAGCCGGCGAATATAAGATAGGCCTTCGCGCCTAGGTTTGCTGCATCTGGCGCGGTCAGCCGAGGGACGACAAGCGTAGTGATCACTGCGGTTGTTTGAGCACAGGCAATGGTGTAGGCCATGGTATGGTGCCGGAGTTTGGGTGTGGCCATCTCTGAAGGCATCAAAGTCGACAGTGAAGAAAACGACGAGGCCCAGAAAAAGTTAAAAGTTAGAGACAATGCGACAATTGCTACACGAGAGCGCCGGTCTTTGCTGAATGCTAGACCCCCGGCTAAAGCGTCAATAACGAGCAACACGCTCATCCCCACCAACGCGGTAGGACGACGACCAGCTCGATCTATTACAAAGGGCGCTGCTATAGTACCGGCAAGAGTACAACAAGATGCAATTACCGTCAAGGAGAAAGCATCTAAGGCGAAGGAATCATCCATGCCAATCTCGGTGAGGAAAACCGTAACGTAAGTCGTCGAGAGTATTACCCCGGAGACCTGGTTCAAAGAGAAGAACGACCCAGCTGTCAGGGTTCGGTGGAGGTGCTTCCTTGAGAATATCTCCCAGAACTTCACATTGGCCTTCAGTTCACGTTCCTTTTGTTCACAAAGCTTCATTATCTCAAGCTCGACGTCGACCTGCTCGTCGCTGAGGCCACGGAGTTTCCGCAAGTTGCTACGAGCCTGTGCCGATTCGCCTTTGGCAACAAGCCATTGTGGGCTTTCAGGAAGAGGTAACGTGCAGATAAGTAGTAACACGGGGAGAGCACACTGCACGGCCAACGGGATCAAGTATGACTCTCTCCCTCCTTGTTTTTTAGTCTCAGATACTACAACGGTTCCGATAACTCCCGCTGTCACGTTCAAGATATTGATTGATGTTACACTCCTGCCTCTCATGGAAGCGGGAACTACCTGTCAAGTAATTAATTATGTGATCTGTTTCATACATTGCAGCTGCATACCTCCGAAAGATACAAGGGAGCGGTGCCATTGGCGATGCCCATGGCAATGCCATTTATAAATCGTCCAGCCACGAATGCCGCCAGACTAGGGGCAAAAACTTGAAGCAATCCACCACTGATGGAGATAACGTACGCCATCAACACGGGCCGTTTTCGGCCAAAGCGGAAATTCAGCGGCGATGCTGCAAGACCTCCGAGAATCGAACCGACCAGCGGGACCGAGAATACGATGTTCTGATTGCGGGCGGTCAAGGTATATCTCCCAGTACTCGGATTGGGTCCTTGATACCTTTCGACCTGAGTAGATTCCATTGTCAGTGGGATTGGCGGCTTAACTCCCGTCAGAGGTTGACTTACAAAAGGATCCAGCGCCGCTACAGGCGAGATAATCTTATCATCAAAGCCAAAAAGGAATGACGCTGCCCCGAAGACCACGCAGGTCACCAACAAGAAGACATTAACGGTCCTCTCTTTTGAGGGACAATGAGATTCGGTGCTGGTCAGGTCCAGATGTTGTACATCACTTGTGTCACTGTCCACAGTTGAGTGAATGTCCGAATCTACCACTGACTTTGTGCTGGTCATCTTGAGCGATATTATTTGCATGCTTGGGTGAGCAGAGGAGAACTACTAAATTACTCATGTCACAACAAAGAGTTGATTATTTTGTGGGTCTTCATTCCATTCTCCTGTGGATGCTCTTTTTCTCCTTCTCCTTGTTCTTTTTCTCTCTAGAAGAAAGACGGAAGAGATTGAGACTTAAAGAATGGATATTGGTGGAGATAAGTGCCGTGGATTGTCTGGAGACTAAGCGGATCAGGAGGAATATCACCTTGAGGGACGTGGTGAGACATGGATATGTGTGAGATATATACCGTGACCCCGGATCTTTGGGGGGGGGGGGGGGGGCGAACCCCAAAGAGATTTATGGAGTAGATGGGAATTAAACATTGTACTCTGTATTGCTTTTCCAGTTCCACACTCAAAAAGACACTCGAAGTTTCAATAATGGGCCTGGAAAGGGTAAAGTCGGGTAGGGTAACGTATTTGAAAGGAAAGGGAGCCAATAATTCAAAAATCATGGAGGTATGGCCCACACAATCCATACCTACTAGTACAGTACAGAAACACGTCGTACTAGTTCCTCGTACTAGTACGAGGTACTAAGTAGGAATTAAGGATATGTTTAAATGGACGGCATTAAAAGAGAAAGAAAGGATCCACTACCTTTGAGACTTGAAGTTTCAGTAGACTACACTTTATATTTAGAATATCCTTGGCAGTATATCCCAACTTTCATTGCAATTCTTGCTACTGAGGTGGCTACGTACCGGTAGGTATGTACACGCATTTTCATCTTAAGTTCAAATACATAAACAACATCCATCTCCTAAACTCGGGCTAGTTTTGGCATGGTTCTCTCCCTGATATTTGTTAAAGCCGTTCATCAGAAATACAAACAACCTGGGGAGGATATTGCCTTGTCATGATTTACTTATCCTATCGGGATTCGGTACTCATATCAATTCTTCGTATATCTCACACAGCTAAAATTGATGTCCTGGAATCAGCCTAGCAGAACACCAGGGGGCGGGATCCATCGGTTGCAGGTTCCGCCACTCAGTGCGAATACTAGTACTGGAATACTTCGCCGATTTTTCGGTTCCATCAATGTTTGCGAAACAGCCAGGATGGACTAGCCGATCATTCTACAACTAGTGTGCGGTCTCCGACCGAGCCTGTCGTTCATGTGGGATACCTCCCCAAGGCAAATTCTCCGAGAATCCCCCGTCCGCTTCTCGACCGGTGGTGATAATTCTTAAAGCGAATGACAACTGCCCTCCGAGGCAAACGCCGTGAGGCAGGCCAGTGCCTCTGTTAGAATATTTCTTTGTTCAGAGCTTCCTAAAACCCCCCAGGTTTCCGCGGTTGACATCGCAGCAACCCGTTAATGCATAGCTACACCATACTATAGGCTTCCAGCCAAGCTAGCAAGACGTGTGTGTCTCACCAATCGATCGGCATTATCTTCCAATCAGCTGAGGTCCTTGCGACGAAGGGTCTGGGCTAGGGGCGGATTTCGCAAGAGAGATTTCCGTTTTTGAGCTCTTGGTTGGCTATATTCCCCGTCTATACTAGTCGCCTCATAACCAGCCGAATCAAACCACACCGATAGACATGCCAGTTCTCACAGGATGCCAAGGGGCGGCAATCCCTGCCAATTCGGTGCCCCAGACCCCATCATACAATCTTAACCTGATTGAGAAATCTTTATCGTGTGAACAGCAGGTGACGTCTGCCCGTGATGTTATATACTCGCGGCCATCGTTTCACCTAACCGCTCCCCACGGTTGGCTAAACGACCCTTGCGGTCTTGGATATGACCCTGCGACTGGCCTATATCACCTATCTTTTCAATGGAACCCCAAAGGCAACGATTGGGGAAACATCTCCTGGGGACATTCAGTATCACCGGACCTAATATCCTGGAAGACATCCCCAGAGCCATGTCTAACACCTTTAGCTGAGTATGATAGTTGTGGCATATTCACAGGCTGCCTTCGGCCTTCTGACATCAACGGGGCTGCCGGGGCCCTCACGTATATATACACTTCGGTGAGACGTTTGCCTTTACATTATACTTTGCCCTATGAGGTTGGCAGCGAGTCGCTCAGTATAGCTGTTTCACGGGATAACGGCGTAACGTGGCAGCGTCTAGACTCCAACCCAATTCTACCAGCGCCTCCTATGGGTCTTAATGTAACTGCTTGGAGAGACCCTTATATAGGAGTGTGGGCAGCGAAGCGGGGTGAACACGACAATAACATATTACCATCTCCCAGTCTTTCTGGGTTTCTCTCCGGTGGAATCGCTGGGCGGACACCAACAGTCTTCGTTTACTCAGTCAATCCTGATGATCTTAGAGAATGGAAGTATGCGGGACCTCTCGTTAACGTTGGGCTGAATTTCCGGCCATCAAGGTGGTCGGGCGACCTGGGGGTAAATTGGGAAACTACAAACTGGGTGGTACTGTCTGACCATGAAGGAACCACGAAAAACTTTATTATCATGGGCGTAGAAGGGTGTTTGGTGTCTGGGAGGAAGCAAAAGAGGGTCTCTCGATCGCAGCTATGGATGGCCGTAGATCCACGTCCTGAACAACCGAAGTGCAAGCCCATAGATGCCCTCGCCGACTATGCATTTTCCGGAATATTCGATCACGGGTGTGCCTACGCCGCCAATTCCTTCTGGGATCCGGTCACGTCACAATACATCGTCTATTGCTGGATCACGGAAGACGATCTTCCAGATACTACCCGGCATCAACAGGGCTGGAGTGGTGTGATATCTCTCCCACGCGTTTTAAAGCTGACAACATTGCGCAATGTTACAAAGACACGTTGCTCCAATTTGAGTGATGTTACGTCTATTGAGAAGGAAGCCAACGGCGAAGGGAGTTTTACAATCCGCACGTTAGGCATTGAGCCCGACCAGAGACTTAAGAAACTTCGCAGGGGAGCGCAGAGCATCACGAATGTCCCATTATGCGGCCGGCAACATTGGGACAATTGCGTATCCTTGACGACATCAAGGTGGGAATTAAAAGCTGAGTTTGCAGTTGGGAAGCTGTGCAAGTTGGTGGGGATAGAATTTGAGCATGACTTAGGTAGGTCTTCGTTGTCTGGGTTGAGGATTTTCCCAATTACCTTAACAAGCATAGCTTTCTACGGTTCCTTAAGCGACTGACACAGGCTCCTAGATCCCCGTAATGGCACCGTCCTAGCATGGGCACCATGCAGTGAGACATTCTCGATCCACCGACCTCCTCCTTACGATCCGGACATCAACCATAATCCGGAGATCGCACCGCATACTTTGTTTACTTTCGCAGATGAAAGCGGCATGGAGAAAGAAGAGACACTTCGGATTCATGCATTCCTCGACCGAAACGTCCTAGAAGTCTTTATAAATGAAAGAACGGTCATCTCAACACGCATTTACACGCCATGTGTCGAGTCTGCCAGTCGGCTACGATTCTTTGCTGAATTAGACTCCAGCGCACCAAATCTGAAGCATGCCCCTGCTGTTCTCCTACAAGCGGATCTTTGGGATGGACTGGAGGTATCATGATTTGTACAATTAGAATATATAATACAACGAATACCGCGATTCGATCATATTCACACTTAATTAGTGGGCAGAAGCTAGTTCGTCGAGACCTGAATGGTATAGAATGGCAAGTAAAGTGGCATCGTCGGTCAAGGATGATATTCCTAGATCCTGAAAGGAAATTTGAAATCATATGTATCACCCAAAAACCGGTTCTACATAGGGGATACACTATACTATAGATGGCATTATGCGCCCTGTTTGGATCAGAAAGGCAACTACTGGCTGTAATGACTTACAAGAAAGGGCGTCACTTCTGGACCTAAGTATAGTGTTTTCAAGATCGATGTGACATTGCTACTATCCTTCCTATTCCCACATCTGTGCCAGGTGCAGTCTGGAATACAGGGGCTGACGACAGCATGGAGTGTAAGCTACCCGTAAGTGAACCTCGACCCTGTAGAAGCCTGGGATTTATGCCTAACCTGAATAAAACGACAGACCTTCAGTCAAGTCATCGGTAACTACAGAGTGGCCAGCAACGGAAGAAAGAAAAGGTGAACTAACAACACCTATGATACCAAGAGCCTTGCAATCTTCTGGGGTTTGCTCTATACAAACATTTACAACATTGAAGATAAGCCAAATATGTTAAGTATCAACTATTATTTTATTGTTGTTACAAGTCAACTATGGTGATCTGTACAATAGGTCCAAGTTATCCTGGACCACACATGGTATATATATGTTATGCTATATATGCAAAAATCATTGAGCAGAGACATGACAAACCAGCAGGTCCTCATTGTAAAATGATGCCTGTTCTACTATAGAGAAAGAAGAAGGGACCGTGGGGTTGTAAGAGAGCCATTGCATATCCACAAAGCTGGACATGATAGTTCTCATTTATCATGACCATTGAAATTTTTAGCTGCTGTTCATCCATACGCCTCACATTCCAAAATGGTATCATTGATTTTCATTACAAACTCCGTATATGACCCGGCAACTGGACGAAGAAAGGAGAAGGCGAAGGCCATAGGGTATAGGAAGAAGGCCAGATATTAAAAGAGATATAAGGGAAAAGAATGCGAACCGCGCGTGAACATTCACCTTGACTTCCAAAATTTCCACCCTGGCAATGTAATCTGACCATCACGCTGATAGATTCGCCAGTAGTAAACCGGAACGCCAGCTACAATAAAGGCCACAACAATCAAGGTTTGCAAGGGCTCTGCGATGACCGCTCGACTGAGAAGAAAGATGCTAACGCAGCAAAAGATGATAGGAGTTGAGATCCATGTTTTGTACGGTCGCTCCAAGTACGGTTCTCGAATCCTGAGCACAATCAGGCCCAGGACGGTGAGGAAATAGAATGTGTAGCCCGCGACACCGTAGAAGGTGACCAAGGTTTTGAATTCACCGACAATGACGTATACCAACGTGAGCGCGCTGTTCAGGGCCATGGCATTGATTGGTGTGTATCCGATTCGAAAGCGCTCACCAAAAAGGCGTGAAATAGATTGACGAGCCCATGACCGGTGCTGTAGTCGATTGGTTGCGGGATATTCTCGAGTCCAGAGGTTGCCAAATATTGAAGGCAGATAACCTTCCTTGCCGGCCGCATAGACCAATCGCCCGCTGGTGAAAACCGTCGCATTGAGCGCCCCGAAGCAGCTCGCAGAAACAATGAGCGCGAAGACGAGAGCGCCGGCTTTTCCAAACACCTTGTCGCCGAATTGAACAGCAATGGTGTTGCTGACCTCAATGGTCGAATGCGGTAGGACTAGGAAGTAGGAGATATTCGCGAGTATATAGCAGAGAATGACCAATGGCATCGCAGTATGAAGCACACGCGGGAGGTCACGATTGGGGTTTTTAAATTCGCCAGTCACGTAGTTAGTCTGTGTCTTATCAGCGACGGGCGCCCAGGTATAGAACATTGGTTATAGAAGTTAAGTGTCACATACGTTATCCCAGCCATCGAAAGCCCAAAGGCCGGCGTACAATGCGACCGCCCAGGCTGATATGTCAAGATTAGTATCTTTAAACCAACCCGACTTCCATTCTTCATTTGCACTCCCATCTGATGAGAGGCCCGTGATCGCCACGACAACGCCAATGATGGTGACTGCAAGCAAGGCGATGAACTTGAAGAACATAAATATGTCACCGATGCGTGCGGCTAATCTTGTGGAAATGCAGTTCAGCAAGGTCACCATCAAGACTCCTCCAAATGCGACAGCTTTGTTAATCCAGGGATTAACCTGCTCGACCTCAGCACCGACCACAGCCCGCACAGCGTATTCCCCAAATATGATGGCAATGATGGCAGCACTGCCTGGCTTCAGCACAAGAACAGCACACCAGGTGAAGAGGAAGCCTGCCAATTCTCCGAAAATCTTTGCCAAGTACACCTGAGAGCCACCATTCAACGGAATTGCTCCTCCTAGTTCTGCATAGCTGGCCGCTCCAGTCCATGCCAGCAGACCTGCAACTACCCATGCAATGAGGGACGCGCCAGGGGAGCCCGCGTTGGCATTGACCTGACTTGGTGATGAAAAAATCCCCGAGCCAATGATCAACCCGACCACAAGGGATAGGCCATTCAAGTATGTTAACGTCTTGTTCCTTTCCAATGAGCCATCGGCGGCCCCGCTTTCACGGTCAAGCGCAGAAGGCGCGCCTAACGGAGCATACCCCCCAGCCGTCTGCGACAAGGGGAACAGCGTTCTCCCAAAATCAAACGCAGATGATACCGAGTATGACCGGGCCGATCTAGGCCTCCCAGAGTCGAAATTTGTGGCCGCATAGGAATTCGAGAGAGGATCCTCATCTTCAAGGGAGAGCTTTCGGGAGGACGAAATACCGGAGGGGGAGGAGCCGGAGGACCTCGCGTCCAATTCGGGCGAGGAAGAGGCGAGCGAAGCGAGCTCTAGAGAGTCCCGAGGCGCATGGCTATTAGCTGACCTGCCTTCGGAGTTCAGAAACACCATTGTGGTTTAATGGAGTCGGGGGTTTGAGATTAATGAAAGCGGGAGTTCAATGAAAACAATCCATGCCAGGTTAGCTGCGACAACGAAAATAGAGAGAGAAAGACGAGCTTTCCTTGCTTATGTGTAAACCTCCCCTGTATGAACACAGAAGTGACCGCAAGGAATTCTCGTCTTTTTCGGCTGAAAGAAACAGGGGAAAGGAAAGACGAGCCCCGGTGCTGTAGAAGAATACAGAGTGATCGTCGTTTCCGCCAGATCAGGTCTAGCGTCCTTGTGCCCCCCAGATCTTTTCCGCAATTACGGAGCGAGCATATGAAGATATAACCCGTCCGATTCCCTCTCTTTCCAACGATCCCATGAAGCCTAGAACTTCGGCTCGGACCTTGTCTCTATTCAGTTCCCCGTTTCCCCTCTGTAGGTCAGTTGGTCGGATACGGAGACGCCATGCTTTCTCTTCCTCTTCCCCCGCATCGTCGCCGTCGAAACAACGCCCTTGGCTTCGAGTCGCTGTCGTGACCATCGCAGCAGCTGGAATTGGTGCTTATATCAGGTCCCAAGAAGGATCGAAATCCACAACGCTGAACCCCATCACATTTACTCCATATTTCCTAGTTTCAAAAGAGCCGGTATCGTCGACCGGTAGTATTTTTACTCTCAAGGCGCCTAAGCCGGCCAGTGATAATTGTCAGGTCTATGATGAAGCATGGAAGACGGGTGTCTGGAGTGTGATGTTCAAACAGCCGCAGCTACAGATTGGAAGAGACTATACACCTCTTCCGCCTACGTCGGTCGAGGGAAATGAGGAGTCGCTACGCTTCTTCATTCGTAGGGACCCTTTCGGCGAAATGTCCCGGTATTTGCATGGTCTTGATATGGGAACTCGCATAGAGATGCGTGGTCCGCAGATTGAGTGTGAAATTCCTTTAGATACCCAGCAGATTCTCTTCATTGCCGGTGGAACTGGTATCGCTCCTGCCTTACAGGCAGGACATACGCTCCTTAGCCGCACAGACGGAACACATAAACCGAGGATACACATCCTTTGGGCGAATAGGCGACGGGATGATTGTGTTGGTGGTATAAATGATAATACCATGACGTCTAGGTCGCGAGCGTCCTGGTTCTCCGGACTCTTCAAGTCATCACCAGCCGATCCACCTCCAGCTGATCCCGTGAATAGGACTGCTCCTCTCCCTTCTCTCATTGTCAGAGAGCTCGAGGCTCTCAAATCTCAGTATCCGGGACAAGTCACGGTGGACTATTTTGTGGACGAGGAAAACACATTCATCGGGAAAAAAACTATATCGGACGTTGCGGAATCTGCTATTCCGGCTGAGGGACCTGAGAAACGCAAGATGATCTTAGTCTCGGGACCGGAGGGCTTCATTAGCTACATGGCTGGACCAAAGCTCTGGGCGCAAGGTATGGAGCTTCAAGGACCGCTTCAGGGGGTCATCAAGGAACTTGACTTGAAGGATTGGGCTGTGTGGAAACTCTGACGACCAATTTCCTGCATATTCAAATGCTGGTAGAGGAAAAGGGAAAGCATAGATATCTTTATTATGTATATATCTGTATAGAAGTATAGAATCGGGTATTTTGTCTGTCGATAACTGACTCATAACCTCCGATAGCGGAGAGTCTTGGCGCTCTAGCTGCTTTTATCGGCACTTCCCCAGAGTGAGAAATAATGCGCTTCTTCTCATTCGCCAGACTTTCGCTCGCAAGAAAGGTCAACTCTTGAACGTCTCCTGGCAAGAATGGCCGTAGGTGCTTTCTACCATATCGTCTTAATCTCTAGCTGACCCCATGCAGTCTCGATTGATACCGTCCGGTGGCCCTGGCAGGCGCTGGGCATCCCTGCGCCTGCCGAGCACTCCTCAACGACGTGCGTTCGCCTCCACTAGGTTCTACTTCCAAGATATTTTTCAGTCGCAATTAGAGGATCCCTCGTCAGCTGCGATCTACTCCTCTCTTCAGGCGTCGAGAGCCGTTCCGCAGACCCTCACAGAGAAAATTGTTCAGAAGTACTCCGTTGGTTTGGCCAAGGACAAATTCGTCAAATCCGGCGACTATGTCACTATCTCGCCTCACCGGTGTATGACTCATGACAACTCATGGCCGGTTGCACTGAAGTTCATGTCCATTGGTGCAACAAAGCTACATGATCCGAAGCAGATTGTGATGACGCTCGATCACGATGTCCAGAACAAGTCGGAGAAGAACCTCCAAAAGTATCGACAGATTGAAGAGTTCGCCAAGCACCAAGGAGTTGAGTTCTACCCCGCTGGAAGAGGTATTGGACATCAAGTCATGGTGGAAGAAGGCTATGCTTGGCCCGGTACTCTTGTGGTTGCTTCCGATAGCCATAGTAACATGTACGGTGGCGTCGGCTGCTTGGGTACTCCCATCGTGAGAACGGACGGTGCTAGCATCTGGGCCACTGGGAAGACATGGTGGCAGATTCCACCGGTTGCAAAGGTCACTTTGACTGGTATATTACCACCGGGTGTGACCGGCAAGGATGTGATCGTCGCTCTTTGTGGGTTGTTTGATAAGGACGACGTCTTGAACCATGCAATCGAATTTACTGGCTCTGAGGAGACTATGCGCAGTCTATCGGTAGATGCCCGGTTAACGATCGCCAACATGACAACAGAATGGGGTGCCTTGTCTGGCCTGTTCCCAATTGACAGCGTATTGAAGGGATGGCTGAAAGGCAAGGCTACAACAGCAGCCATGGGGCTTGCGGAAGGTCCCTTCAAAACCTTAGCCCCCCAGCATTTCACACACCCGCTCCTTGAGCAGCTGTTTGCCAACCCCCTGACTGCTGACAAGGGAGCCAAATATGCTAAGGAACTTTTCCTGGATCTTTCTACACTTTCCCCTTACGTTTCCGGTCCAAACTCCGTCAAGGTTGCCACGCCTCTCAAGGACCTGGAGGCGCAGGATATCAAAGTTAACAAGGCATACCTCGTCTCATGCACTAACTCGAGGGCTTCGGATATCGCTGCAGCTGCTAGAGTTTTCAAGGAAGCCGCTGAAAAGAATGGTGGCAAAGTCCCCAAGATTGCCGACGGTGTTGAGTTCTATGTTGCGGCTGCGTCTATCCCTGAGCAATTAGCAGCAGAAGAAGCTGGTGATTGGCAAGCCTTACTAGATGCCGGAGCTACGCCATTACTGCCTGGATGCGCACAATGTATCGGGCTGGGAACCGGTCTCTTAGAGGCTGGAGAAGTAGGAATCAGCGCCTCGAACCGTAATTTCAAGGGTCGTATGGGAAGCACTGATGCGAAAGCATACCTTGGTAGCCCCGAAGTCGTTGCCGCTAGCGCTTTGACCGGAAAGCTCAGCGGCCCGGGCTGGTACCAGGCGCCGGAAGGTTTGGCTGAAGTTGTATGTGGAGAGGGAGATGGAATTCGCGAGGAGGATCGCATGCTTACCGCCGAACAAGCCCTGGAGAAATTAATCGGCCAGATTGATAACTTGGTTGCCGATGGTGAGAAGCAGTTTGCCCCAGAAGAGAGTGAGGAGTCATCGGGTGATTCCCTTACGGAGGTATACCCTGGATTCCCAGAGCGTGTTTCGGGTGAAATCGTTTTTTGCGATGCCGACAACATCAACACCGATGGTATCTATCCTGGTAAATATACCTACCAAGATGATGTTTCCCAAGAGACAATGGCTCAAGTCTGCATGTCCAACTACGATGTTCAGTTCTCGTCGATCGCCAAGGAAGGTGATATTCTAGTCACTGGTTTCAACTTTGGCTGTGGAAGCTCCAGAGAGCAGGCAGCGACTGCCCTTCTGGCAAAGAAGATCCCGCTCGTCGTGTCGGGAAGCTTTGGCAATATCTTTTCTCGCAACAGTATCAACAATGCCCTGATGGGTCTGGAGGTTCCTCGTCTCATCAACCGTCTCCGTGAGAGCTTTGCTGGAGAAGGAAGCGACAAAGCTCTCACGCGCCGCACTGGTTGGACCCTAACCTGGGACGTCCGGAGAAGCCGCATTGAGGTTCAGGAGGGAGAGAATGGTCCCAAGTGGTCCCACCAGGTAGGTGAACTGCCTCCCAATGTGCAAGAAATTATTGCCAAGGGAGGTTTGGAGAAATGGGTCAAGAACGAGATTGGGGCTTAAACAGTTTACTGTCGAAGTCGCTGAACATTTCTCAACCTCAAATGATCTTATACCCGAGCATTTTGATCCCCCTCCCCTGCATGGATAGATTTTTTCTTTTTTGTCCGTTACCGTGGATTTATGTTTCTAGTTGCCAGGTGCGGTAGACGGTTTGGGATGGTTATTCATGTACAAAAGAGCGGTTTTGTTGTGTATTTCGAATAATGTCTTTATATCATCATCATCATTATTATTAATATTCGTCCAATCGTGACTAAGTGGAGGTGGCTGTAAGATACGACGAGCGAAGATGCACTGCCTGTGCGACTGACTTGTTCTAGACTTGGTGGCTGTGTTTCGGACGATCGACCTGCCCTCCAATGCCTTGTCAGCCTACATACATGCTCCGCTGTAGTTAATTAACGTTCCTTGACCTATAAATTCCCCCAAAGCATTATCGAAGAATTGGCTTTGGGTTTCTGGGGTTCGACTCGTCAACGCCGCAGCTGTGGACTCCACGCAAGTCGTGCTTTTATCTTGACTCTCCTCTGAAGAAGGTCGTCTTCTCTCCCTGGGGTAGATGTGATCTGCACGCTATTGATTGCCTTTCCCACTTAGCCCTTGTTAGGGTTGTCTATTTGTCTGTCACAGAAGCACATACACGACCTGGCGCAACACTCCTCTTTCCTTCATCTATATCCTTCCTCTCATGATACTTTCGTTGTGAAGCGAAACGGATAACGCTCCTATGGATCCAGGTTCTATATTTGGCGTGATTTCTGGCG
Organism: Aspergillus pseudonomiae; assembly: GCF_009193645.1. Taxonomy (NCBI): domain Eukaryota; kingdom Fungi; phylum Ascomycota; class Eurotiomycetes; order Eurotiales; family Aspergillaceae; genus Aspergillus; species Aspergillus pseudonomiae. Next base: position 60,192 of record NW_022476089.1, read on the forward strand.
CATTTCAGCTTGTGCAGGTCATCACACAGACCGCTGCGGGGTTGGCGACGTTGCGCGAGAAGTTCAGCCACGCAGATCTCACAATTCGGTCACTCCTTTCACAGTTGTCGACCATCGAAAGAGCCATTACAGAGCTGGATGAGTGGGCAAGGTTCAATACTCGCGACACAGCTGAAGAAAATGAAATTGACGAGGGTCTCTTTGTTGCGTTGGATGGCTGCCGGGCCGTCATGGACGTCCTTTCCGATCAGGTCGCTACCCTCACCAGAGGCAATGACACACAGTTTGGGATAGGCACTCGTGTAAAGATCCTATGGAATGAGGACATAATGCGAGGCCATCAGGACAGGTTACACGCTCAGATTCTCGCGCTACAACTTTTGGTTCAGGCCTGTAATTGGTGAGATTCTATTTACATGTTAACGACAGGCAGATTTGGGCTGACCCGCCGTAGTAAATCGACGTCTGACCAACTCAAACTGCTTCGCAGAGCAGAAAACCGTCAAATTATCCAGAGGGTTGCCAGTGACACAGCGACACTTCGGTCCTCAAGCAGCTATGCAGCCTCCCGCGCCGATAGCTCTAGCCTGAGTCATCGCCAATCTTCGTCCGGAGATACTGTCTTTGACTTCGATGGGAGACTACTTTCCTCTCCCCCTTATCGTCGTATACTCTCGTGGTCAAGAGCGGAAACACAATCTACTGCCAGTAATGGCAACGAAAGCCGGAGTACTGATGAAGGCTATGGCAGCGGTTCGGTGAACACACCAAATATGTCACGGGCAAGCAGTCTTGTACTGCCAGTTCTACCATATGACACAATCCGCCCGGGACATGGCCATAGTAAGAGTGTGTCATTCAGACCCTCTAACTTTCAGCCGAACCCAACACAATTCCAGAGATGGCAGTCAGACTCCACACCCTCTTCCCCAATCAGCCGCTCTTCGAGCTCCAAGCGGGAAAAGATTCGTGCAGCCTTCCGGCAACTGAGTCGCTCGAAGTCAGTGGCTCACGATCCTGTACGAACCCTAACAGGCGGGTCAATGGCAGCACGGCGGATCAATGGACGAGATATGCATACCAGCATCGACCTAACAACACCAGAGGGGGCTGCTGCGCCACTTATCGTCAAGACAGCCCAGTCAGGCTCTCGTTCAGATGTTGAGAGGCTTATAGAAAGTTGCCATGATATTGAAGCCTGCCATGTAAATACTCGAAGAAATGCATTACTGGTAGCATCGCACTGTGGAAACGAAGAAATCGTTGAATTGCTCCTTCAAAGAAACGCTCGACTAAATGTCACAGATAAGTCAGGGTCGACTGCCCTACACCTTGCTGCCTCTCGCGGTCATTGTGAGGTTCTCAAATTGCTTCTTTTGGAAGGCATTGACACGGAAGCCCCAAATTTCAGGGGCAGAACTGCGCTCTGGCTTGCGGCAGAGAATGGACAACTTGAAGCCGCAAGCATCTTGATTGCCGGCCTAGCTAAGGTCAACGCGCGCGCTGAGAACCAAATGACCCCGCTGCATACTGCCGCAAAGGAGGGTCATGAAGCCGTTGTTGAATTTTTGGTTTCGAATGGAGCCGATCTGGAAGCCAGAGATGGAACGATGATGACAGCACTGCACCACGCCTGCGAAGAAGGTCACATGGGCGTGGTTGAGCTGCTTCTTACCCACAAGGCGGACATCGATGCGGTTGGAAGTGATAACAGGACGCCACTTGTTTGTGCCGCAGCGATGGGCCGGTTGCAGGTAACGCAGGCTCTGCTAAAGAGAAAGGCATCCCCTAGACAGGTCGATGATGCTTCTATGACAGCGTTACACTGGGCTGCTTACAATGGACACACAGAAGTTGTTGACCTTCTTAGTCAAAAGAAAGACATTCTCGCGGTGACCAACATTGCTGGTCGGTCAGCTCTGCACTTGGCTGTCCTGAATTCTAAATTTGCCGTTGTGGAATTACTCCTTCGCAAGCGTGTTCCAATGGAAACGCAGTGCCGTTCCGGGTTTGCTCCACTTCACTATGCTTGTATAACTAAAACTGATAATACCGGAATTGTGAAGCTCCTGCTCATCTCGGGCGCCAATATAGAAGTGCAAACGAAGGACCAACAAAGGCCAATTCATCTCGCCGCAGCTCGCGGTTCCATAGCATTGCTTAACCTACTTTGTGACAAAGGCGCATCTTTGATAGCTCGAGATGCTATTGGAGACCGAGCGCTTTGTGCAGCATGTCGGTATGGACACACAGCTGCAGTTCAACATCTCCTAGATCGGGGTTCACCTCTATCTTTACCGTACGACGATAAGTTGCAGGAAGATTCTCCTCTTTGTCTGGCCGCAATGGGAGGTCACCTTCCCATTGTAACGCTTCTGCTTCAGCGCGGCGCTTCCGTCCTGAAAAAGGACGAACAGGGATGGCAGCCGTATCATCATGCAGCACATTACGGGCACCCAGATGTTTTGCGACTCTTGCTGTCCTGCAGTCCCACGGGGTGGGTCATGGAGGGAGCAAGTGAGGACTTTACGATGGAAAGGATTGGCTTTTCACCTTCTGCGGATATCTCGGAGGAAAAGAAGAAGGCGATACAGGACTTATTGAGCGAATCACGGCGGCGACCAGTGGCAACGACCGAGAGCATTCCGCCCGGAGTTCCTCCATTTTTGGGTGATGTGATGCTGAGCACAATGCCAACAAGGGGACAAAATCGGCCTTCGGGGCTGGCTGGAAATCAGTATGTGCCGTTCACAGGACAAGTTCCAGTTATTCAAGAGTTGCCCGGGACACTGGAACAGGGCCTGCCCCCCAGTCGATCCACTACCCCGGAGCAGATGCACCGTGATACGAGGCCCCGCCGTGGCTCTGGCACTCTCTTGCAAGCTCTACCCGAGCAGGGCTCGCCAGAACAGCACATTGCTACACCTCGCGCTCGGTATCCTCAGGCTTTGGCAGAAAGACCGCAAAATGAGGACTCGAATTATCATTTGCAGGAAGGTGTAAACTCAGCAGCGGTTGGAGGCTCAGCGCTCAGCGATTTACCTCCAGGCACCGTGTACCATCTTTTAGAGGAATGGTCCCAGCCATGCTCAACAGCATCCCCAGTGTCGATGATTAATAATCCTGTCTTGGAACCATCAGCTGCAGTGAAACTAGCCCGAGAGGTCTCATGTGAGGGCCCAGGTAGAGAATCTGACGCAGAATCAATATCGTCGGTATACACTGCGCCAGAAGGAGTTGTGTAGCTAGCGACTTGGAATGGACATGGCGGAAAGCCCCCACAGTCATGGAAACGATTGTGTAAACTTTCAGCCCATAGGGTTGAGTAAATCAGTTGCAGACTAGACCGTGAGGGGATGATGTGATCGGGGAAACCCGCAGAACGACGGCTATGGCAAATGGTAAACTACTAGTAGACGGCATCCATCTTCATCCATGATGGGATCGATGACTCCTCGATCTGTAGCACTTGACCTGGAATCAGGCCGCATTGCCCAATAGGCTTGCAGCATCCGGCATGACTCACGGGCAAGTTCCCGGGACAAAAGATGATGATGAAGAAAAAAACAAGGGGAAAAAGGGAAAGAGGAGTAGTCGGGGTAGTAGAGGAATTCCAACCGATAGAGAATGACTTGATGGACCTGGAATGTCTCCAGCAGTTGTTCTCCGAGGTGTGTCACTTATTCGCAAAGTGAAGAAAACCGACCAGTCTTTTCCCCCAAGAAAAGAGAGAGAGAGAGAGAGGGAAATCTCACCTCTGGAGGATCATGTGGAAAGCTCGAGAAGTAAGGCGATGGTTCAAGATTCGAGCAGAAGAAAATAAGCAGGCAGCATGAATCAAAATGTTAGTCATTGCTGCTGCGTTGCTTCATTGCCGTGGATGCCTTGAGGCAGACATGGTTTGGCCCCGAGAGTATAAAAACGACTCATGTCTACAGCCTTCTTCTCCATACTCTTTACTCTTTACTATTTACAATCATCTACAAAGCCGAGGCCATACGAAGCTATCCCCCTCTGTTCTTTCTTCACTTCTTCTCGTCCGCCTCTATGATCCTAATCTTTTCTTTACTCTCTTCCTATTATTGTCATCAGACCCCTTTTCTACCTCCCTAACTCGGACCTGATATAGTCTCACGATACTCTGTAGCGATAAAGGTCTTGCGTGACGATGGATTTATCGGGTAACCGGTCCAGCTGGTCCTCGACTGACGCCAAACACTCAATGGCACGAGGAGATTATAACGCCCCCTCAGTCTTCCAGACTTTCCGTCCTCACATAACCGGTCCATTCGACTTCGCAGCCATGCAAGGTCGCGGCGGTTACAATGACCCGAATGATAGCGGCAAAGATAGTTGGGTTACCTGAACCATCGACAGCTTCTTCTGCACTCATATGGACGGCCATGGCAGAGAGGCATCATTAAAAGCGGCTCCGTTAGCGCACATTGTAACGGTTCACTTCCCAACGCAAAACCTAGTACACAGTTAGCAAAGAGCCAACACCTCTCCGGATGAGCAGCGAGACATACTTCTCAAACACAACCCCCAGAACGTCCTCCACGTCGCCGCTCTCGCCCTTACCGGTTATTGTCGCCAACGCATCGGCCGCAAAGCGCAGGTGTTCGGCGGCTGTCACGACATCTATTTCCATCTCAATAGGCTGTCGCGCATGTTCATGGCTTAGCATTGGCGGCGCATGGCTTCTCGAAGTTTGGGTCAGGAAATCATCCAAATATTGCAGGCATCTTTGTAGATTAGAACTTTGTCGATGTGTCACTCCTAGAGAATCTTCCCAATACGATAGATTATATTCTCCATTCGCATCACCTTCGATACCCGATGGAGATGCAATTTCTTCGAAGGTAGAGATAAGCCCGCGGATGAACTCTTGTAGATGACCCGGGTCTTTCCGCTCGGGTGCGGATTCCAGTTGCGCTTCATGACAAGAGATGCCGAAGATGCGCTTCTGCGGCACAGTAGGAAATATATCACCCACTGTGGCGAGCAACTGCGGGGGCAGAAGCTGACTATTCTGGTCATCCAAGGGCAGCCGGTCGCATTTATTAATTGCAATAACAATGCACTTGTCCGCTGCAACACAGTCATTGACCGCCTCTACTACTTCCTGCTCGATTGACAGCTGATACGGTATGTCATCGGAGGTGCCTTTCTCCAGAGACAAGACCGCAACAACAACATCGGATTCGAGAGCACGAGCTTTGGCGCGCCGAATACCTTCTTTTTCAACCGCCCCGATCACGACCGATCCTTTCCCATTGACAGGCTCGGAACGGATTCCGGCCATATCACCAAGCTTACAGTACCATCCGCTCAGGTCGACTCCGACATCCACGATATCACGGGTGGTTCCTTCTTCGGTGCTAACAATAGCAGCCTCCTTACCTACGATCCGGTTCAATAAAGAGCTCTTGCCCGCGTTGGGCGCACCGAGCAACGCAATCTTGATTCCATGGCGTAATAGCTCCCCTTTGGAGGCGTTCTGAATATGGAACGCAACTTGAACCCGCAGTGCCTGCACTTGCGACGCAACCGAGAGTACCAGCTCATCGGAAGACTCGTCAAAATGCTGATCTTCGGCGAAATCGATCAGCGCTTCAAGCTCCCCGCGTGCATAGAGCAGCTGCTGCCGCCACTGCTCATATCGCCTAGACAACGCATCACTAGCACCTCTGACAGCCAGGCGACGCTGCTGTTCGGTGTCCGCAGACAACGTATCGCCAAGAGCTTCTATCTGCGGCAGGTCCAGTCGGTTGTTCATGAAGGCACGACGAGTGAATTCGCCGGGTTCGGCGTAACGAACGAGCAAGTCTGGTGAACTCACGCGGGCAATAGCTGTAAGGACGGACTTAACGATCGCTGGCCCACCGTGAAGATGTAATTCAAGAACGTCCTCCCCTGTAACTGTCTTGGGGGCTGGGAAATACAACACCAGGGCCCCTGCATCAAGGACGCTGCCGCTGGAAGGTTCACGCGTAGAGTCGAATAAAGTCCGTACAGCTGCACGGCGCGGTCGGGGAAGCGGCGCTTTTGGACATAACGCTCGATATACCTAAGGGTGAAAGACAACATCAGCCACCTAGCAGCCCAACAGGTTGTAGACAAGTTCAGCTTACCTGCACACATCCTGGGCCTGATACACGCACAACCGCAATGGCAGCTCGACCAGGCGCAGTCGAAAGGGCGTAGATGGTAGAGTCTCCATCTATACGTGACTGTGTCGGTCTCGAAGCGGAAAACGATCGGCTTTGCGGTACCGCCGGACGTGGAAACAAGACATAGCGCGAGGGATGGACAATATCCCGAAGGAAAGCGCAGCTATGCCTGCTCCATGACGGGCGAAAGGGAATCACCCGGCGCAGGTTTCGAAGATAAGACGCTCGCATGCGCAAAACGGCACTTGCGGCAAAGTCAAAGAATAAGTATGATAGTAGAAAGGAAAGATTCTCCAAGCAGTTGATTTATCGCATCTGGTCACGTGGGCATAAGGGAGATCCATACCATGTATGTTGGATTTCTTTTTCCTAGGGCATGTTCACCTCCTTGTTTTCTTGTAAAATATATTAAAGGATATATATCTATGTTTCCCTATATATTACTTTTGTTCGGGGGGTGTTATGTCCCTACGATCCTTAGAGTGAAGTTGTCATGTATGGTTTCTGTCGTTGGTGACTTCACATCGTAAGATACAGTGCAACCAACCACATGCGTGTCTGATGCATAAACATCACTGACTCCATAAGATGAATGTTTGAAGGTAAATCAATGATAGCTGCGTCACCTCGTCACGCCTGCGCGTCGAAAGACGCGGCCATACGCCATGTAAAAAAGCCGCTCGATTACCCACCACAACCGACATGCAATAAACAATTGCTAACCATGCACATCAAAGGAGATATCACGCGTACAACCCAGAAGGAAATATGACGTTACGTATGTACAAAGAGGGAAATCGAGACATAAGCTGAAAGCCATTCCGATGGGAGCTGAAAACAAAGGAGTCGCTCGCTGTAGAAGCAAGGAAGTGGGTAAAACAATGTACTCTTGAAGACATTGTTCGAAAATCCAGTAACAAGAGAAAGGGACTAAAGGAAGAACAGTGAAAGGATGGCCCCATCACGCTAGCTGAGTGCCTTCAAAACTGACAACTCAGATGCAATAGGAAGAAGACAGAAGGAAAAGAGAAAGAAAGAGCAGCAAAATATTATACACTCAGTAAGGCAAAATTTCCAAGGCGATGTCTATCAGGTATTATGTTAGGGGGAAAAGAAAAAGAAAAGAAAAGAAAAGAGAGAGAAGGGATGATGAAAAGCCGGATAAGCGAAAGAAAACATCAATTTGATGGTTCGGAAAATCTGCCAGGAGAGTCGGCATCGGGTTCATTATCACTTGAGCGGTGGTGTTGTTCTGTTGTTGGAGACACGACGATGACTGGAGTAACCGGTCGTTGCGAAGCGGCATCTTCTGGACTAGTCGCGATAGGCTCTTCTAAACCTTTCGAGTCAATCCTTGACGGTGTCATGGGCTCCGGTACTGGGGACAAAGCAGAGCCGTCCGCACTGTCTTTACTCCCACCCGTTGGCCCATTCCGTCTCCGTAATCTGCGTTTTCGACGTTCTTCTTCAGCGCTTTCCCTTCGTCTTCTGGACCGCTCCCCATCGGCATTATCTCTTAGACCTTGTAACATGCTTGCAGCACGATCTGCAACATCTTCACTCTCTGAGATCTGTGTCGAATCTTTGCTTGTGATCCCAGAGTCCGAGCCTAGGCTAAGGGGGCTCAGAAGCCCTGTCTCTGTAACATTTGGTTCATCGTTACTGGCAACATTGTCATTGACTTCGTTCCCATCATTGGTTCCACCACCTTCCGTGTCTTCAGCTCCAGGTAGGTCTGGCATCCTTTGGCCCGAAGCCACGCGAATCTGATGTCGTTCCTTCAATCTAGCACGACGTCGACGGTCACGCTGATCCCTAGCCTGAGGAGCTGCAGCTCGTAACTTCTCCAAGAGAGAATCCATGGCCCCGCTTGAGGCAGGCAGCTGTGACGTTTCACCTGAGCCAGCACTGTTTGCAAGAGCAGCATTATTACGTTTGCGAGCAAGTGATGCTTCTGTACGCTTTCTAGCCTCCTCCAACGAGATATTCTTTTCCTTGGATTTCTGTGGATCGAAGTCTCATTAGCCAAAATCCCCAGAGCATGCACGGGGCTCTAGATTAGCTCCAAACTTAACTTACCTTCCATTCAAGCAAGAAAGCAGCCAACTTGGCAAAGAAGTCTCGTCGAGCGCCCTCATCTGTGTTGTCCTCACCGTAGAAGACCATAATGTCATCGTACGACTTAATCATCTCTTCAAGATAGAGCTGCATTTGCTCGGCCTTGCGCCTAGCCTCCTTCATACTCCTTTGAACGACTTGGCTGACGCGGTCTTGCGGGTGAAATTTCTTAGGATCGCTTAGATTACCAGCGTCTAGGCTCGCCTGTACATTCTTAATATTGTCAATGTACTTCTTAGCATCTGTCCGCAACTGATCGACATTAAGTTTCTGAAGGGCGACAACACCGTTGATGTCATCAACGAAACCTTCCCATTCTGGATATTGATTGCGAACAATCCGCTCGACAAGATCTGCAAAGGTGGTTTCGTTCTTATCATCCTTCACCATACCTAATCGAGCGAGAGAGCTCAGCTTGAAACCTTGAGCTTGCTTATTAGCATCGTTCATGAAATTTCCGATATCTAAGATCAGGCCAAGGACATTCATCAGAGCTACAGAATCCCTCAGCGATTCGCTCACTTTCACAACCTGCTGAAGCTTGGCGGATATATGCTCGTAGTCGGGCTCAAAGGAGCGAGTTAATGCAAGGGCACGCATTCTCGCTTTCCAATAATGGTTCAGCTCGAAAGCGGTATATAGATAAATTTGATCTTCACGCGTAAGCTCAGCCGGGTCTTGCTCCCGCTCAGAGCTAGCAGCATTTGGACCTGTCCAATCCCTGCTGTAAGGTGCCATCTGCTTGGATATATTTTCAGGTATCGTGCACAGTTCATCCCGTTGGAGGAAGTCCATAACAACCTGGTTGTCAAGGATATCCGCATCACAGTGAATAACCATCCGCACGACGTCATCTGCAGGGTATTGGGAGAATTTTGCCATGGCAATCTGCAGATTCTTAGACAATTCGTTAGAGATAAGCTGCTTCTTATCTTTACGCTGCTTGGCTGCCGCATTGCCTCCAAAGATCTTGGTCTCCTTCGCCATGAATAACCTCTCAACTTCATCCAATACACCCTTTTTGGCAAGTTCGGTATATTTTTCCTCCTTCGCTTGAGGGGTAACTGCATGAGATGCCCATACAGTCACCTGAGGAGCATCAACCTTTTCCCAATGGAGTGCTTTGAGCTTCTTCTTAGGCCTAATTGATGGCAAAAAGGCTGTTGGTTTGGAGGGAACGGACTGGGAAGCCATATAATTTGCTCTCCAGCCTCCAAATGAGGCACCGGGAGGTGGTGGCGGCGGAGGAGCGCCAAATGATGCGCCGGGGGGCGGGGGTGGAGGAGGAGCGCCAAATGATGCGCCGGGGGGTGGAGGAGGAGGAGGCGGGGGAGGCATTTTTCCAGCGGCACCAGGAGGAGGCGGGGGAGGAGGCGGAGGGGGGATCCCAGCCCCCATCCCTGGGGGTGGAGGTGGTGGCGGGGGAGGAGGCGGAGGGACACCTGTTGCAGAGCCTGGGGGAGGGGGGGGTGGTGGCGGAGGAGGGATACCTGCTCCCATCCCTGGAGGCGGTGGTGGAGGTGGTGGCGGGGGAGGGGGAGGACCAGCAACAACGCTTGAATCGACCTTTTCATCTTTACTCTCCCCTTTAGGCTCGTCCACTCTGATGGCCGGGGTGTTTGATTCAGGGAAAGGCGGTTCGTCAGCAGCGGCCGTCGTTTCGTCCTCTTCGGCACCAATCTTAGGTACTTTCGCCGCAATCTCGCCGAGAAGGCCAGTGGCCTGAGCAGGGTTCATCCGGGGTCGTTGGATGTCCACAAGACGCGCTTTCTCGTACACAGTTTCACCATCTTCGTTGTTAGTCTGCCCAAGACCCTCACCAACGGCATCATCTGCTCCCGGAACAAGGCTCCTTTTTCGATAAACAGATCCTAGGGCGTTGCTATCTAGGTTCCGACGTGCATGTTCCTGGAAGTCATCGCTGGGTTCAGGTTCACCATCCATTTGCTCTCGTAACTCTCGTAGCCGGTCCGAGGGGCCATGTTGACCCCAGACTTTGCCTTCTAACTTGAACTGTGTTTTTGTCCTTTCGAGTTGCATTTCCAACCTCTCCAGGAGTTTTTCACGGTCTAGGATACCTCTCATATGCGAAGGATCTGTCTCAGCCATGTTGTGCTTCTTAGCATTTGATGCGGCTATATCCTGAGCATCTCGAAGCATCAAATAAAGCTCGCGGGTCTCCAACTCATTACGCTGAAGCTCTTGAGCCCGAAGCCTTTGGAGATCGGCAACCTCAGCTTTAATCATTTCGTTTTGCCTCGATTGAAGCTCGATGATGCCTGTTTGCTCATCAATCTGTTTCTGTAGTTTCTTAACCAAGCCATCCGCGCCTAGTTCAATCTGTGCCTTCATCTCATCCCGTTCAGCGATTGCAGCCTCCGCAATTTGGCGGGCCTCTAGAGATTCATCATATACCCGTCTCGCTTCTGCATCGGTATGAAGCCGATCTAGAAGACTTTGTACGGTAAAGGTCAAGCCCTGTCGGAGATCGAGATCAGGAAGTCTCCGATCCATAGCAACGTAACTAAGCATAGCATCTACAAGCTGGTACATGCGTAAACCATCTTCACCAGAGTTCTCACGAATTAGGAGAAGATGTTGCATAGCAGAGAGGAAATAATCGTGAGCCCGGGTTCCCTGGATTTTAGTTGCAATAGCATCGGTGATTTGCAGCGGGTCACTCATATCCTTCACTTCACCCTCGATGCTATCCTTCATACTGCTGCTCTCCCGCTGTAAAAGGTCTTCGTAATCAATGGCCTCATTCTCCCGGAAACGTTCGATCTGTTTGTCGATGACCTCATACTGGAAGCCCTCCATCTTCGTCAAAAGGCGCTTAATTCCACAAGAGATGAACTGGGCTCTGATATGGCATCGTAATTGCAAGTCGTTCTCCCCCGCATCAACTAACATGTTAATAAGAAGCATAGTGGAAACGGCATACTCCATAAGAAGGTTTTCCATTCCGATGCCGCCGCTGCGATATTCTTCGCTCGCACCTACTAAACTACCCATTTTCCCACGGCCATCGATTGTTACTTCAACTATCCGCATCCAGGCATCAAAACGCCCGGTTTCGCCCTGATGGTTCTTGACATGATCCATGGCTTGGAGGACCTTCTGGTGGCCATGTCCTTCCGCCCAGTGACATAGGAAAGTTAAGACCTCGCTGACCAGTTTCCTAGTATTAAGCCGAGGGGAGAGCAACGAGCTCACAAGAGCTATAATGACCTGCTGGTGATCTAGAGCATCATCCGCACCATACATATTGTTCATCAAGGCTTTCAAACACTTGACGATGTCATATTCGCGATCTAGATCCTTATCACCGGTTGGAGGGGCCGGGACAGGACCTGAGGCTTTGCGGCGGTTCATCTTCGAGAGAACATTCGTAAGAGCTATTTGACCCTGTGCCTCAACAAAGGCCTTCACCCAGCTAATTGGTTGTGTCCTCAGGCTGACACTTAAGCTAGCCAGCTGCTTCGAGGTAATAGAGTCATCCATGACCTTCTTGACGTACCACTCCGGGCTTCCTTCCTCATCCGCTCGCTCAAGAATACCAACTGGGCCGTCCTGACCATGTGTCTGGCGCGCATTCTGTCTGCGCTTTTGTTCCCCTTGCAGCTCTGTCAGCCTGTCTTGGTGAACAAGTGTCCATTTCTTAGAAGCCGGATATGCGAGCATCTGTCTCTTCGCCTGTTCTGGGAGGTTTTGCCAGCCTCGCTTCTGCATCAATTCCAGGAATAGCTGGTCGACAACACGATCATCCCTCGGCCGAGCGAGATATTGTTCTGGGTTAATCGGAGGAGGTCTCGGCTGTGCAGCCGGCGGTGGCTGCCAATTCGACTGAGTCGAAAGTCGGTTTGGGTTCCCACTCGGGAAATAGGTACTTCGATCAGCCGAATGAGTCGTAAGTGTACGTGATGATCCATCAGACGAGAAATGACTGGAACCGCGGGTGTTCGAGGAAAGCGAGGAATGGACGCTAGCTTGGTCAAAAGATATACGTGAATTAGATGAGGAATCAACCGTCGAAGAAGAGTTGTGACTGAATCCAGTATTGGCGGCTGAACTTCCTGGTCGTCCCCATTGTTGGTACCGTGCACCTTTATCCCCCGTATTACTTCCGGTCATTGTTAAATTCGAGGCATGTGGTGGTGGACGAGGGCCAGTAGGGTGTGAGTATGTATTGTTATCGCGGACGGAAGAAGGGTTCCATGCAGGGTATTGATGGAAGTCACTAGCCCCTTTAGCCAGGTGATTAGGTGACGGATGACTAGACGTTTGCTCTTTTCGCGACGGCTCGGGCTTGGATAGGTATTCGATTGGGATGGGTGTCTTGGTATCCGCAGGGAGACTTTCGAAAGGGATAGACGTTATGACACCAGCGGTCATTGACAGTCCGGAGGGATCAATATCATGTGGATAATCTACAGACAGAACCGATGATCTTTTCGAATGTCGGGACGATCGAGAGCCAGCTGAGCTCCCGGGGGGCGCCAGGTTTTCGAATGATCCGGGCCCGTCATATCGATCCTCTACTGGCTTTTCCTTATGCAACTTCCTCCCAAAGAATGATTTGCCAGCCGAGGTTTGTCTTGATTTATCAGGTGAGGATGTGGTGGTTGGCATTTTGACGGACGTCGCTGGGAAAGAGCAGGGCGCAGCATGAGCGTTGTCCACAACACACAAAGATTTCCGTTGGGCGCTAAATTGATCCTTCCGGGTGAATGACAGCACCTACCACTCTCGGCCTAAGAGATAGCAATGGTAGTATCTGGTTCAAATAAATATGCTGTTCCTCGCACTTCTGGCTGGCACTAGTAGTTAATACCCGCTGCGGAGCAGCGGTAGAAAAGAGAGGGGCCAGATACACGAATTCTTCTCTCTTTGAAACCCACAGCAACTTGGACAGACCGCAGCAAGAAGTGGCGATCCTATCAACTCTAGCAATCCTAGCCTTCAACGGGATCTTTTCCACGTCCAGACCCTATTTGCTGGTGTCTCTTCGCATGTCAGGGCTGAAGCACGGGCATTAGGGGGAAAGCGGGCTCTAGAACGCGATAGGGGCCGCATTCGCACGTGATCTGTATTGGTTTATATCTCCGTGTCACGTGCATTATAATCGGAGAAAGAGGTGGCCTAGAGGGTCGCCGTATGTACGCTATCCGGATCCTTATCTCCAAATAGCAGGCTGCATTGATAGTCCCAACCAAAAGTCAATCCACAAGATATCTTACCCATACTTGAAGATAAATTCTATGATGCAGACGTTGATTATGAAGTCACCCTATTAATCACCACTACCTATCATTGCACCTCTAAGCTAGCATTGTTGCTAGCATACCCCATACCGTCGCAACTTGTGGAATTCAGCTTAGGCAAAAGCAGTCGAAATGGGCTCAGCATCAAGCTTCGCCAAGGTATTCTCTTTACTCATCAATCCGTGACAAGATCGTACTCATCTAAACCTATCACTATCGCTCAGACAATCATCATCCCAGCCGCCATCTCCCTAGCGCTCTACCTTCTCTTGTCGTTCCTTATAATCCCTTTCTTCCGTCGCTATCACCAACGATACTCACAATATCTTCCCTTACACACCATCTCTGCGCATACCTCCACACTCCGGGACCGTATCGCTGATGCAATGATGCGTCTATTTCTACCGACAGCATGGCGACAACAGGCACGATTTGACGACCAACACGATAACATTAGTATCTTTGACGAGGAAGGAGAGATCATGGTTGGGATGGATATGGACCCTGCACGAAGGGAGGCCCTGGAACGACGGCGCAGTACTGGTGCCGAAGCAGAAAGCCGACTCAGTCGTGAGCTGGAAGAAGGATTTATGGACGACAGTGATGAAGAGGGAGATGGTCGACAAGGCACAAGAGGACATTGATATTCCTTCGTAGACATTCACGGGTCCGTATGGCGTCTGAAACGGCTTAGACAAGAGAAATACCTGCGACTATGTCCGCTGCATCAACTATCCTCTCCAACGTACCCTTTCTGCATCGCGTGACAGTTTGATTCCAGACTGTAAGCTAGCCCTGTAGAAAACACTTCCAGGGCCCGATGGAAACTAGTATTCAGCGTGCCCTGCCAAGGGGACGTCATTCACAATACAACTGGGGATAAGGCCTTATCTGGCCCGCAGATCCATTCCAATGACGCCACGCCATACCATGATGGTGACCCATAATACCGCTGATGCTATATGGTGAGTGAAGAGAAGAAAATCACACTCCAGGACACTCTCAACACACTCTTATCCATCCAAACCGATGGCTATTTCAAGCTGAGGCCAATTGTGCAAGTCCCATCATCGACTATAATTAGTAGACCATATACATTACCAGCCCATATATACAGCTTCTAACAAATGTGGGTAAGCTACACAGTTCACGGTTCCCAGCCAAAATTCAGTACACGCTCTCCATGAATATTTAGGTACCTCCACCTTGATATATCCACAGTGGTAAGTACTTAACTGTGCTGGACTGTGGTTGGCTAAATCAAGCTTCAGATGATCTGCAGTCTCCACAAGGATCAACAAAGTATGCCCGAGAAATATGTCCTCTCAGTCGGTAGGCTACTAGACAAGATTTGTATGCCCTAGTACGATTCTACAGCAGAAATATTACTGATCTACCAGAAATTTGCCATGCCAATAACAGGTAAAAACAAGATATTATGAATTTTAGGTATCATAAGTAAACATCGCCCTGATCCTTGAAGGGCTGTTCAGATCAGAAGCATACGCTAAGAAACATTCTAACCCATTCATTCCAAAGTGATTGGTGAGACCTAAGCCTTGTTCCTTTGACCGTAGGCCTTAGTAACGTAATCACCGCCGCGAACAATGAGATCCTGGTCCCTATAGTCATGACGGCCAGAGAAGTAGCTCTCGAGAATAGCCTTGGTGCCTTGAGCGTAACGGATCTGTGCGTCAATCGAGGTACCAGACATGTGAGGAACCATGGCGTTACCACCGCCCCATGGGCCCTGGACATAGCGGAGTGGGTGGTCCTTCGGGGCGGGCTGGGGATACCAGACATCACCACCATAGCCTCTCAAGTGGCCAGACTTGACAGCTTCAGCAACATCCTCCTTGACAACGATGGCACCACGGGCAGTGTTAACGAGCCACGAGCCTTGATGAGAGATTAGTTAATGTCCAAACAGCCTCAGTTGGGTGTACCACGGTACTACTTACCCTTCTTCATCTTGGAGATCAGGTCCTTGTTGAACAAGCCACGGGTCTTCTCGTGCAAGGGGCAGTTGATAGTGACAACATCGCACTGAGCAAGCATCTCCTCGAGGGAGTCAACACGACGGCAGCCGATCTCCTTTTCAACCTCGGGGCTAAGGGGCTGGTAGTCGTAGTAGAGAAGCTCCTTGCAGTCAAATGGCTTAAGGCGACGGAGGACACGCTCGCCAATACGGCCGACAGCAACAGTTCCGACGACCTTACCCTCCAAGTCGAACTCATTCTTAGCGACAGCAGCAACGTCCCACTCACCGCGGGTGATCTGCTCGTGAGCGGGGACAAAGTTACGGACCAGGGTTAGGATGGTCATCACAACGTGTTCCGCGACAGAGGTGACATTACAGCCGGTCACCTCAGCGACAGTGATACCGCCATTAGTCTTGTTGGCAGCGTTCAAGTCAACGTGATCCGATCCGACACCAGCAGTGACAGCGATCTTGAGGTTCTTGGCCTTAGCCAGGCGCTCAGCGGTGAGATAGCCAGGGTGGAAGCTACAGCACAAGGTTAGCCGATGATTCAGAACAGGGATTCCTATGGGGTACCAGGGTTCACGAACGGTGTGGTGATGATAACTTCGGCGTCAACGAGTTCCTTGTCGAAGGTAGAGTTCTCACCCTCCTTATCAGAGGTGGTGACGAGAGTGTGGCCCTGTTCCTCCAACCACTTTCTCAATCCAAGCTCGTTCTCGGTGGTACCCAAGAGTCCGGGCTGTTGCTTGGCGTGCTCGCCGCCCTAGAATCAAGCGATCAGCAATTGCTGTTCATGGCCTTTTGATACACTTTTGATGGAGGACTTACGTCATAGAGGACCATAAGAATTTTACCCTGTGCGCTCGGTCAGTGTATGCACACCAGTGATAGAGAAAGAACGGGAAATTACCATTTTGAAGTGCTCAATTGATTAAACCACGATAATGATCTTGATGAAAGTAAAAGTGAATGCTACAATCAGATGGTCAGCGGACTATTTAGAATCGACCCCCCAGAGGTCAAATTGTTCTTGACTCTGATGGGTTTAAGTGGGAGAAATCAAATGTAATGGAGAACATGATGGGATGAGATCGAGAACTTGGGGAGGTATACTTACCAAATCCAGGCTGAATAGATGCTGTTTGTTGATGAAAGGGAATGGAGGGGAATTACGCCTTAATATATAGTATAGGATGGATTCCCCCGCCTACATCTGAGTAGTATTCCATCTCGGGACCCCTCCCGTCTTCCCCTCCTCATCCTTTCTTTCCTTTGTCCACCCATGCATAAACTGGAAGCAAGGCGAATAGATGGGCGACCCCACCACCAGTCGATCACGGTGGACACCATGGCACCTCGTATCATTAATTCGTATGGGAGGGTGTGGAAAAGAACGAGTGGAACGAGGTGCGCAATCTTCTCCGCACGCGGGACTCCCTCAATTATGGTGAGCGCACACTGAACATCATTCATTAGTCAAAGTTTGGAATCCATCCGCAGATTGACAAGGGGGCGGTTCGCATCGGACAGTATTGATAATGGATAGAAAACAATGTCCATGTAACATTAGTAGTCTAGCCTAGTCTACCCTAAACTCCAAAGCGTCGGACAGACAAAGGTAATAGGTAGATGTCCAATGCGGGGTTCATGTCCAGTATTGGGATTACGTATCTATGGATTTATGTATGTATCCATGCATGTAGTAGTATGTAGAACTAACTTGGTACTACTATCTAAGCATTAGGTACGTACCTAGAGGTATGTACCTCCAACTTACTACTAGTACCTACTCGGAGTAAGCACTGCACTCGTGCTATTCCTATCTGGATAGCTTTCTACCCCTCATGAGGGGTGATCCCATCCTATTGGTCAACGCGTCCCATGTATGTACTATGTTAGTACGAGGTATGGAGTAGTACCTAGTAGGTATAAGTATTAGATACTATGTATACTAAGGACACTAGTACGTCGGGTACCTTACTGTACTAACCTACCTTCATACCTGTGGACCCAACTACTATACTGTGTCGGACGACTACTTAACCTTCCTACTCATTATGGTGAGGGGCACTTCCCCTCATTTTATTGCCGATAATGGTTGATGAACGGTACAGTGGATCTAAATTGCCGCAAGTGGTGCCATTCATCTCTTCGGTTATCCACATTACTTAGATACTCAAAGCCCCCCTCAGTTTACTGTAGCCAGAAAGCTTGCTCTGGCTGGTTGTTATGCTTGGCGAGATCGCATTGCTCCGCATCAACAAGATCCGATAATCGCAACGAAACGCAGACGCTCTGAAGTCCGAGAATCGACCGTACTTCTACCAACTTGTACAGTACGGAGTTTAGTTTCGATCCCGAATGTGGGAGGCTTCGGTATTGAAACCCGCCAGTCCGGACGGTCGACCTTGATAGCTATCATCTGTCATTTAATGAGGGGAAGGTCCATTCGAGTCTCCACTGTTTCCAGCTCGTACCACCACATTCCGGCCACATCATGCAACGGGCGGACAAGCGCCTTTGACCCCAATTCTCCCATGAGGGAGTAGTTCTAGTTGGGGGCTGGAATTGATGGGGAACAAAAGGTAAAAAGAGAGAGACGCAAAAGGAAGGAGAAGAGAAATCCAGCTACGGCAATATTTCGGCACAGATTGTATTGTCATGCCGCCCACCGCCATTACCTTCTCACATCGCCGACCCGAATATTTAACTCTCATTCATTTGAGTGCGACGATGGTCCAGATAATTCATGGTGCCTAAAGAATAGAGTCGAGATCTAATGTACAATTGTCTATAGCTACACGGTCATGCCGATTGCCAACCCTGGCAATATAACGGGCATAACTCCAGTTTAGAATACAATATTAACCAATTTACCCCCCTTGACAACGATCACGCGCCTCCGTTTTTCCCAGTCATTCTTCTCACGCAACCAAGTACGTCCTTCGTCGGTTTCCAGGATGCAATTGATTATAAAATCCTGCTCGCTTGTTTCATCCGTCGTGGGTGACAGCTGTCGTGGGACTGTGACAGTGAAGCGCAACTTGCCATTGATCTGAACTGCCACGGTCTGACCACCACGCGCCGACAGTACATCCGCCTGCTCTGAGGTCAGGAGGGCTGTTGGCCAAGGACAGTCAAAAATTGGGGGCACGTTATATGCATTGTCTATGGTTTCACTCTTCGGGTAGCGGTCAATTATCGGTTCGTTGAGAGATTCCCAACTCTCCGAAGCTAGAGCCGGAGCAATAGGTGCGAGAAGGCGAAGTAGAGAGGAGATACACAAGTAGAGGACCTGTGGGGACGATGGTGTTGATGAGGACAATGAATTGGTTAATTTGGTCAGGTCAGAGATAACGGTATTCAACCCATAGGGGTTATGTTCTATGCAACTGGTAACGGACAAAATGGTTCTATGGGTGAAGAGAACAGCATCTGCGTCATTGTCACTGAGATTCTGCAGAGAGTGGGCGAGGGTTGTGGCGTGGTTGGACAACGTCAGCTCATGTGGGCTCAACGTGTATGACGATGAAGCAAATGTCTCTTGCGCGTCCTGCACAAGCTTCCAAACTCGGCCAAACCAGCGTTCGACTCCCACAATCTTTGCTTCATCCCATTCAAGGACTTCACTGACAGGTGCGGAGAACAGGACGTGGGCGCGAGTGGCATCGGCGCCGTACTTAAGGGCGCATGCTGTTGGGTCCACGCCATTGTGCTTGCTCTTCGACATTTTTTCAAAGGACACATTAGGAGTGATCTGAGTACCTTTGATTACCGGCTTATCGGGGCTAGAAAGGTCCACTTCGGAGGGGTGGAGGAATCTCCCTGTAGAGGGCTCCGAGTACGTCTTCCCATGAACCATACCTTGGGAAAGGAGTGTCTTGAACGGCTCCGATGGCCCCGAAAGATCACCTACATGGGCAATCTCTGGGAACAAGTCGGATTTGGCAAGGAATTTGTAAATGAACCGGGCGTAGAGTAGGTGCAAGATCGCGTGCTCGACACCGCCGATATAAACATCGACTGGTCGTGCAGATGCCGGTGAAAACGGCTGTCGTCTGTTGGCGCTATCTAAAAATCTGAGAAAGTACCATGAGGAATCGACAAAGGTATCCATTGTATCCGTATCCCGCTTCGCAGGACCTCGACACCTCGGACATTCAGTGCGGACCCACTCATCAGACGACTCCAGAGGATTTCCTCTCTTCCCTTTTAGCCAGTCCCCTTCTATCTTAGGCAACTTGACTGGGAGCTGATCGTCCGGCACGGGCACGGGGCCACAATCTCCGCAGTGAACGATAGGAATCGGGGCGCCCCAGTAGCGCTGTCTGCTGATCAACCAGTCTCTCAGTCTCCATTGCTCCACAGCATCTCCATGGCCTACGGCTCTGAGGTCATTGATTATTTGTTGACCCGCCTCGCGGGAGTGAAGGCCCTGGTATTTCCAGCATCTTGAGTTAAGGAAGCCCTCTTGAGTATAAGCTTTCATGTCACTGGCAGGGAGATGGCCGGTGCAAGCCCCGGACTCGGCATCAGATGCACGCTGGGGCTCGATCACGACAGATATGGACTCAGGCTGAACATTCTCTTTGAAAAATGCCAGATCTCTAGAGTCATGACCTGGAACTCCCATTACTGCTCCCTCTCCGTAATCACTAAGAACATAGGGGGCTGCAAATATAGGAAGCTGGCGAGCGATGTGAGGGCTCTCCTTATCAATAATGTGTAATGGATGAGAGGCAGTCACGGTAGATAATTTATACCCGGTCTTGGAGTCAGGGGGAAGGGAGGCCGCCTCATCCAAAAACTTACGCAGGTTTGAATCTGTCTCCGCAGCCGCTAAAACGATGGGGTGGTTCAGAGATAGAGCAAGATATTCTACTCCATAGAGCGTATCTGGCCGCGTGGTGAAGACATTTATGTCCGTACTCCCGCGTCCAGTTCCCTCTGCTGCAACAGGGAATTTGATTTTTGCGCCGTACGATTTTCCCAACCAGTTGCGCTGCATAGACAGAACCCGCTCCGGCCAGCCACCGGCTAGGGAATCCAGGTCATTCAAAAGAGCTTCCTTGAAGTCAGTTATACGGAAAAACCACTGCTTTAGGTTCAACTTTTCGACCTTTGCTCCGGACCGCCACGAGAAGCCATTAGCATCGACCTAGCCACGGAGTCAGCATCGGGCAAACGCAAAACGCCGGTTGCAATGTGTACCTGTTCGTTTGCTAGAACCGTTTTATCCACAGGATCATAGTTGACCAAAGCTTCAGCCTGATATGCTAACCCTTTCTTATAGAGCATCAAAAAGATCCGTTGTGTATGTTCATAAAATTCTGGTGCACACGTCGCAAATTCCTAACGGATTGCAACAGCAAGATGTTAGCATGATCTTAGACACGAAACATCATGTTTTTGTCTCACTCGGTCCCAATCAAAGGAAGTAGATATACTCCGTAGCTGCTCCTTCATCCTGGCAATATTATCCTTCGTCCATTCTGCCGGGTCAATTCCCCGCTCTATCGCCGCATTCTCCGCTGGCAACCCAAAAGCATCCCACCCCATGGGATGGACAACTTCATGACCGCGCATGCGATAGAACCGTGCAAGCACGTCAGATATGGTATACACACGTAAGTGTCCCATATGTAGCGTTCCTGACGGATATGGAAACATGGACAGAATATAAGATTTGGGCTTCTCCGTGTTGCCTTTCGTCTCCGAGGCAATGGATGGTAGATTCGACTCCTCGGAACGCCATTTTTCTTGCCATTTTCTATCGATTGCGGGTAGGTCAAGTTTTCTGGTGTTGACTTTTGGTGTAACGGTCGTTGCGAAACGGGCTCCGGTAGGGATCGAAGGTAAACGACACCCGTGCTTCCATCGTCCGTGTGCTGGGAACGTCCTAGTCGGACCCAATCGTAGGCGCGAAAGAGACAGCATCGTGACTATCTCATCATTTTGCCATGCGATAGGTTATCTTGGAATTGATGCAATTGAGTCACTGCAGGCGGGATAAACATGGGTCCCGCGAAGTGCAACAGGTTTGTTCAACAAGCAAATCTACCCATGTTGAGGTCATACCGTAGTCAGTCTACACTAATCCTAATATGGGATAGTGTCTTTTGACTCGAGTTAGTAAACTACGGACTATGCCCGCGGCCCGCCCGCGGCAGGTACCTGTTCCTGAGGGCCGTGGAAAGATGGCTGTTGAATCCTTCTCTGCGTAGCATGCGCAGTTAATTTAAACTAGGTAGTGTGTGGTTAATAGTGCGTATACAACATTTGACCATTCTCTGTCTTCTGTAGTACTCATTAAACCTTTGCTTTTCAATGATACCAAGGCCAAATCCCAAGATATATATCAATATATCTCGTCACAACAGTTGATCATTGTTAGCTGCAAGTTTATTATTGCTACTAGGGAGACCGTACCACATCCCGTGACGTAACTGCCTGAATTGTTTGCTAGTGATGATGGACTGTTGATATCAGATAAAATTGATCACCCTAGGCTAGATGACTTGACAGTAGATACGTATCCTAAGCCAAATGCTGGCCAAGGGTACAGCGTAGCGTTCTATGTGGCTCAAAGGCACCGGCAGTACGCTGTAGCGAGTATAATACAATGGGACGCCAAAATTCAATGTCAAGGGGGGAAGGCACTACAATCGTAGAATATCCCCACTTCGATCAATACCACCCCGAAAATGGTCTGCCACCACGTTTCCACCCAGGATGGTCTCTTCCACAACTCCCTGCACATGCTTAGGTTCTATGCGACCATACCAAATTCCCTTTCCTGCGAGAGGATGCGGGGAGGAAGAACCTTTCATCGTTATACCCGGAGGGATATACACGATCACATTGCCTGCATACTTATGACCTCCTACATGGCTAATTAAACCCACATGAGCATGCCCTGGGCTATCAATTGCGTGATCGCCACTGCCTGCCAGTGTGAACCCTTTGTCACCAAGTACCCTCCGAAATTCATTCTCCAGCACCGGTGCCATTACACCGCACCGCTTGTCACGCCCACCGTGGCCGCAGATAAGGATGACAGGAGAATGATATAAATCCACAGCATCCGTGAATTTGGATGATAGCTCCGGCTTCCGAGTTAGTTCAGCCTTCCTAGCCTCAGGAAGAGACTCCGACATAGCACTGAGCTTTTTGGGGAGCAGGAAGGCTTGTACGAAGGTAGACAAGTCGGTCCCCGCGCCCGTGGAGTCTAGGATCTCGGTCGGAATAGATGGGAAATATTTAAAGCTGGGAAAGAGAAATGCAGATGCAGTGGAAGAGGTACTAGTAGAAGCAACGGACGGAGAAAAGGAAGAGCTGCTGACAAGAATGTTGTTGAAAGGCTTCATCTGTTAGCAATGTGTCCACCGGAGATAGCTGGACCTGGGCCGCTACCTACGTCAGCATAGCGTCCTCCCCGACCCAAGAGACGCTTCAACCCTCTCGCTAGGTGTCCCCAAGCATGATGTTTCCCGTCATCTTCGATACGACTTGTCCAATCTCTTTGCCCAGTACAAATGAGCATTTGCTGCGCGTAGGCTGCCATTGTCCCATTCAGCGGCTGGTTATAATCAATTGGGAGCCCATCGGGCATTGCCGGTGTTGTAGGGCATGGGCAACTGGGCTCTGGGCAGGACTTGGTCACTGGAAATGGTGGAGGGATGTCTAGAGGAACTCGCAGGGAACTTGCGTGGCGTGTGGTAGCGCGGGCTGTTGGTGTCCTGCTGGCTACCTGGCAAAGCACGGGGCGCAACGTCATGATTGACGAAATTGTTTTAACTGTGCCTCAACCTAGTGATATGCTAGGGAGATTCCGAAAATCGCATACCTTCTACAGTCCTTTACATGTCTAGGTTGGTCCGCTAAAGCGGTCGCTGTTTTTGAAATTCAGAGTCTGTGTCGAAAAGGGATAAATACCCGAGTTTCCGAGGCCTGCTCGGAGATAACGGGAATTCTATGCATTATCAATCAATCATGTGGTTTAAATTTGACCTGGATAACATCAACATATTTGAGTGCATGGGGCACAGTATCTAGAACCCGTCTCTTGGAGTCACAAAGAGGGAGAAGGAGAGGAGAAAAATCCTGTCGCCGCATGAAGCTTTCCATGACGACTTCGAGAGATTGAGTAATTCAATACAACAATTACATACTATATAGATCGTCACATTTACATGCCATAAGCCAATATATTACCTGGCTATGACTCTATAACTCCTCTTCCTACGGCCTTGTAAATGCAACCAAAGCGCTAGAAGAGTCCGTTAGAGGCCATAGCGCATAGTAGAAGCCAGTGGCCCCTCCAACAAGAATCCCATAGTACGCGATGGTCCAACCAATGCTGAGTTGGCTATACGCATAAACCGGCCCCCGATCTGTATCGCCTTTGCCTTTGCCTAATGGTGATTCGAGCGGGACCCCGGCCTCAACTCTTCCCCAAAGACGAGGAAGTCCGCACCAATTGCAGAATGCGTGAGCGAGAATGACGGCTGGTAGAGATCCTGTACGTAGATATATGAAAGTTGCATACCACCCGAAGATGGTGGTATAACCAAATTGAAAGACCGACCTGAACAGCGCCGCTATGATGGAAGTATCCGGGTGAGTTAGACGAAATTCATAAAAATGATGTACATGGGCAATCCCGAAATACAGAGGGGCTGTAAACACGATCCGGCTTGGAGAGGCCTTGGCGAGTATATGAAGGGGTATGATGGCGGAGCGAAACATGACCTCTTCAGTGACTGGGCCCTGTTTATATGTATATTGTGAGCGGAAGGATATCGATCAGTTCTGGGCCGTTGGATTTGACTCACAGCGACGTAATTTCTCCATCCGATCCACCCGCGAAGGGTTTCAGAGATCCTGTTCCCTTTGATCCAATCTCTCCACTCGCCTTCGGCAATCCCTCGCTCGAAGAGGGGCCCGGCGAACAGAATGGCGGTTAGCAACAGGCTGCGAAGAACCTCCGTGAATCCTACGGGCCACCACCCAAGAAATCTGAGAGCCTCACTCAGAGGGACATTGCCCTTGGCGATGATCAGCCATGAGACAGCTAAGGTACTCCCAATGCAAGACAGAGTCACAGCCTTAATTCTGGCCCGGATCACGGACGGTGCATCTCGGCTGAGAGTGGGAGATGGCCGAGTGGTAGAAGAGACATAGAATGGGACCACATAGACTAATGTCAGACAGATCTGCAAGATTTTGTTAGCTAATTCTGAAACGAACTATGCCTATCAGCTGTAAAAATGAGAGGCCTTTTTAGGGGGTGGGAGTTGCCCCTTTTCTAGGTTACAATGATGCTATTTTTATAGATGTTTGTTTGGGAAAAGCTAAGGCGGGAGTAGATGCCTACCGAGAAGAAAGCTGCCGTCTGGGCCGAAATGGCCGGTTCATCTGAAGACGAACGGTTAGAGGTAAACGAGATCATTTCCGATTGCCGGGCCTACCGTAGCTTTTGGCGTAGAGGGTCCTAAGACGCGCCAGGATATTGACAGGGGCCATAGCTATCTACCTGAGTCGGGTAGAATCACTGAGCGAACCCGACGTCGGAGGAATAATGTATCGAATTGATAGGTATACAAGAGTTGGATCATGTAATGTAGCAAAGTGCATCAGGGGGTGTTGAAATGACGATCCTCATGGACGTCGTTGACGATGATAATTGAGATAAAAGAGAAAAAAGACAAACAAAGAAAACCGAAGTTGTCATTTTTTGCCTGATTCTGAAGGCATCAAACCACACACAACTTCATCTACGGAGTACCGTTGGATCGTCTCTCATCATGTGCCATGGATACAGTACGGTCACTGGACCCAAGGAACTACAATCCGAGTCCTATTTCAACGTACCTCTTTTACAATGCAGTATCCAATGCATGAGAATGAAACCCCGCCCCTCATCTGCCATATCCCTATCCATTGGGTACATCAGTTAAGCTCACAATTCATCATCGAAATCCTCAAGCAACAATGGTACGTAACTCGTGTTCATTAACGCCGTCAATCTGAGCGACCCCACTTCGGCTGAGTTGGCAGCTCTGGGATGATCCTTCGCTTTTGTCTCGTTAGGATTCACGGCGAGCCTCGTGCGATCATTGGCCTGCAGAAATTGACAAAGAGACAATTTCCCCCTTTCTGCTACCAATAAGACATTCTGGAATCCTCGGCCTTCTCTGACTCGCTCAGCCACAGTTGCCCTAGTGGATCGACCCCCGGTTCATTTTGTTCCCCGAAGCCTGCAACTCCACCGTTCGGATTGGTCACAATCGAGACGGCCATCCTCGTGGAGACTTACTAAGAGGCTTTAGGCTCTGAGATAATGTGATGAGATCCCTACAGCATACAGAGACATGCTGCTGCGTACGAATGCAACACTCGACTAATGCGCAGTAGAGGGGCCTTGCATATGTTTCGCACTACTAATACTAGCCAGCCAACTGGATTTCGTTGCACCCTCCGAATTTTGACCCCCAACATTGACTATGGGCTGAAGTGTTTAAGCCCCTCCACCCTTAGTCTCAACCGGATCAACACCAAGCGAAATGACCCCGAGCCTCGAATTCCACTCCTCATTTCCGGATCGCTCGGCTCACTATTTGTGACGCTGAGAATTATGAATTATTCATATAATTAGATCTTGGAGATCGCCACATGTTTTGGAACCTAATGACGAGGGACCTTCCGATGCAAAAACAAACGCTCCAGACCTCCTGGTGAGCTGCGACTGATCCGCGGACCAATTACCTTCTCACGCGATCGGCAGGGCAATTCAGTTTAGCGGACGAACTGCAGGTCCATTCCTACACAGTACATCTTTTCTTTTTTCTTCCCCCACTAATCGGGTTGTTTCAGATGCTGCTCTAGAGCGTGCAGCTTGCATGCCCCTGGACGGATCCGTTTCCTGTTCCAGACCTTAGGCTCGCATCGTTCACCGCCGCTACTAGACAACAGGATTCTGGAGGCTGCTTAAATATTACCACCGAGGCCTGCTTGCATAACTGCTTCGTTTCAGATCTTTGGTTTTTTCTCTTCCAGTCGTTCAGGGTCTTGTCGCTCTTTTGGAAACGTGTTTTCGGTGCTTTCTGGTCTCGGTTCAACGCTCTCTTTTCTATGGTCGGCATGACTCAGCTAATCTAACTTTCCACGATTCTTCAACTGCCGGCTCCACGCTCCTTTTAATGTTACGTCCCGTTGGACGCGCCAGTCGCTCATTTGACGTCGCTTGTGTGTCGAGACATTCTTTATTGCATCACAAAAAAAATAATAGACAAACAACAAAACAACACCAGCAGCCGTCGATCGCTTGCTTCATAGACTAAATCTGCTGTCATTCTTTTTACGTCTTAGACAAGCAGCCATTGATATTATTGATCGTTTTTATTTTCACTTTTACCATTCTACGATCCTAAGCCTGCATCTTGGGAATTTTCTTTTTCTTTTTCTTCTTTATTCGTCAATAGAAACATCTGTTTTTCTGACACCCTTCTTTATATCATAACCACTTCTGCAACTGGTACTTCCTGATAATGAACTAATCATCGTCCCAACAATATGCGCTCAACTGGATCTTCAACTACCTCGTCGCCCGGACGGAGGGCTCTTCATGAGCGCACTTCTTCTCAAACGAACGAGGTTTCACCGCCACAGTCCCTACGAGCTGTTAGTGACAAGCACAATGACCAGGAAGACGAATGCGATGTTTACACGGCGACTCCGTATCCAACCAAACCAGAACACATCCTCTTGCCACGACCGGGGAAAGGCCAAGAGTTCATCCCGGATTCTAGGTTCCACATTGAGGAGATGCCGAATGAATCCAGCGCGACACTGTCAACAGAAATCAGCCATATTCTAGATAGCAGTTTGATTGAGCAATCTACTGGTGATCCATGGGACTTATCCTCAACCTTCGACGCTGCAAACACTCCACCTCAGGTATGGGAAGATGATCCTGCCTCCAGCAAGTCTTCTCTTCCAGAACATGGCCCCGCAGAGCATAGAGAAGTCGATTTCAAATCGGATGATGTTTCGTACTCGGACGAGGAACCAAATACGCTACCTGGAGCTGCTCCAACAATCAAGACCGTAATTTCCGACACGTCATCCCAACCGCCACACCGTGCAAATGCTGCATCAAGCAATTCTAGTCCCAATGTAATACCTATTGGGCCGTCGTCCAGTCCGAATTTTGTTGCGCTTGACAGTTCAAGTTTGAATTTTGTCCCAATTGGTGCATCATCCAACCCAGAAAGTGGCACTCGGTCAAATTCGCTTTCCTCTCTGAATTCACTGGGAACTGTGATCAGGTATATAGGAGCCGCTCCCTGGACCCATGGCTCATCTTCCGAACAGTCAAGCTCACGCTCTTACTCCTTTCGTTCAAATCCGCCCTATCAAGGACCATCAGCGCGCTCAAATTCCACCCGCGCACGTGAACGGAGTCACTCTCGGTCCGTTACTTCCTCTCGCAGCGATCCATCCTCAGATATTCAAGCGATTGTGGATAGCGGCGTATTTCTGCAATATCCAACCATCCATGCGCCTTCGTCAGAGAGCTCAAGGGTAGACGTTTCGCACTCTGGTGACTCACTGGACCACACCCAGCACGAGACCACGGCGGACGGTGCGTCGGAACACTTTAAATCGCACTTATCTACAGTTACGTCTCGATGGTCCGCTGAGTATGATTCGAGATCAGCTTCTCCGGCCGATCGTGCCGAGAACACCACAGAGCCATCTAGGCCTACTGCGGCGCTTGTCCGTCAGAGACCGACGTCTTCTTCGGTGTGGCTAATCAATAGCACGGACGGGGATGAATACTTAGACGATGTCTCCAGTCTTCCAGCCCGTCCTACAAATCCAGCAGTACCGAGTAGTCACTCATCCGGATCGAGACAGAGCAGTGTTCGCAGTACAAAGCGGCCAGGTACTAGTTCGAGTTTGACCTTCAATGTGCTGCCTACTTGGGCCAAAATGTATTATGGTCAACCGGCGGGCTCTGCACTTTCTTCGGTGGAGGCTAGTCGTCCATCCTCAGCACGTCCGACAACACCCAACTCCAACCCCATCCACCGTTTAACCACCGCTGCTACTCGCCCGAGGACCCGTACCAACGAAACGGGACAAAGCATACGATGGATGAGCAAACCTGACCCACGTGACCCACGGAGCCATTGGGTGAAGGGCTCTGAGGTTGCAGAGAGACCCGGACACTTTCGCCATCAATTGCGACACAGCTGGTCCCCGCATTTGTACCCCGATAGACGTAATGTTCGCCCGAGGGGGAGTACATGGGGGGCTCCGTCTATGGATTCCCGAACAGAGCCTTTTCTCGGACGCAGAAACATTCAAGTATGGTCTTTTTGCTTGGGATTCATATTCCCACTTGGTACGTACCTATTTGTACCCGAACTTGGGAAACGCAGCTTTAGTGCTTACCTGTTATTGCTCCAGCCTGGCTCATAGCAGCCTTTCTTCCTTTGCCCCCTAAGCCGGAAATGATCTTACAGGAAGACACTGAACCTGGACGTGAAAAGACACTCCAGATGCGAGTGCTTGACCTTGAACGGAAGCGGTACGAAAACGCTAGATGGTGGAGGAATCTTAATCGATGGATGATACCTCTGGGACTGGTGATCATTACAATCGTTGTAGGTGTTCTTTCGTGTGTGCCAATAACTCTTGCTAATAGTCGTTGCAGATCACACTGGCTGTTGTGGGAACGAAGGTGGGCTTCTAGTGTCTATCAACGCTCTGCAACCTGTCTTTCGGCCTTGTCCGCGGGTCATCCCGGTTGCTATTTTTTCTCTTTTTCTCCTTTCCTAGCCTTTTCTTTCCTTTTTGACCTTTTTCGACTGGATCGGACTGCGATCTTCATTATTGCTTCCTGGGAGTCGGTTTCTTCAACTCTACCTTACCTCTCGATGCCTCATTTCCGCCTTTGATACCCTCGCCGCTTCCTTAACCTTTCTACTTCGCTTTGGCTGCTTGCACTTACCTGGTTACACTACTCGACACGACTGCACGACGTGATGCGCATAATGCTTCTTTATCATTTGCTTTCGACCTTAATTCTATAAGTTGTTTGTGCTCTCTTTCGGACGACTTCCCAGATATCAGTAGGTTGAAGGGAAGCCCATGTTTGGAGCACGCAGCGCTGGATTAATTGGGATTTGACGACAGATTCTGGATATATGTACTGTTTGTTATATAAACATTTGTATATTCCCTTCCATGTATTTATCTATACATGCCTTTATTATGAATTCGAGACCAGAAAATTTACACATCAAACCAACCATGTGTACAAGTATACGCGGAGACATGCGCAACCTTCCTTTCACCACTATTAATAGGTAGTTGCAGTCGGAATATGCTGTATATATGGATTTATATGCAGACATGTCCATGTTTCATCATTGCTCCAAAGTGAGTCAAAAATGGCGATAGCGCCAAAAATGTAAGAATAAGATCTCGTATAAAAAACGCCATGAAGGGGTAGGGTGTTCGGAAGTGGTGTCCAAAACGAATGGACACTCACCGCAAACGAACCGCATGATTAACTAATTGTTTTGCCTGAACGATAGCAAGTCTACGCAATCGTAAACTCATCTTGTGACGACTGAATCTTCAACTGCTCGCTGGACATGACACGAGGACTTTACCCAGCTGATTATAATCAATTACAGTGAGAATGACATTGCGAATTAATGCCTCCGGCCTAATTTATCTTCCACAGCAGCCTTCAGTTCATCGCCTGTAGGCATATTGGCTAAGCTGCCTCGTCTCTGCCTGGACTCAATTTCGGCTCTGATTTCTTGAACTGCATCATCCAATTCCTGGATTGCATCGTTTGGTAGACCCAAAGTTGGTTGTCGTATGTTCTCCGAGCTAACCGCCCGGGGTACGTGGGGTTTATTGCGTGCTTTCAGCTTTTTGAGAAGTATTCCTTTGGCGGGACTGACGAAGAAAGTAAGGGATGCGATATTACCAACAATGCCATAGAAATAGACGCTCCTCCAGACCTTGATCGAATCACTGAAAGATAGGAAGATGAAAGGCATGACGGCAAAGGACAAGGTGAGCTGGGTCACAATATAGCTGGCAATATCATAATATTTTTTGTAGGCAGTGGGCCGGCTGCCATCAGGGGTGAGGAAAAATGGCCGAACATAGCGACGGAAATCTGTGGAAACTGATCAGAATGAAACTAATGCAATGCAGGTATGTGAGACGTACTCTTAGCTACGGTTTGGATAAATGATCCCAAAACAAAGGTCAGATAATATCCAGGGTAGAATCCGTGCCAGAATGCACTGGTGACAAACGTAGCGAGACTGGCCCGGAAGCCAGGTTTCTTCCCCTTAGGAGTGACGCGTAAATAAACATAGTTTCGCAACCAATGGTTTGTGTTTTTGTTCCAGCTCCCCAAATAGCCGTGAGAATTTTGAGCAGTTTCGAGGCTCCATGGATCAACATTCTCTAACCGGTTCCAAAACACTTTCCCCGACTTAGGATCGAAGCCATTGTATCCCATGCCAGATAAAACACAGGCACCTTCTGTGAGGTACCACACCCCGTAATACTTCAATCGGGCCGTAAAGCCGAGCATGTGTAGGATCCATACCCGTCGAAGGAAGGAATACTGCATGAATGTCTGACTGAGGACCAACTCTTGGTTGTAGAACGACCCGAGCTGCAGGAATGCAAATATCCACCCTAGCCCAGCGAACGCCTTTTTGGCGGCAGGCGTTCCACTTCGAGGGATCTTACGCTTCTTTCGAGTCGGAGGTGCCTTCGAAGGGTCCGTCCCCGGAGGCACGTCAAAGAGTGTGGTGTCGATCCACCGGCGATAGTCGACATACTCGAAAGACGGGCCAGCGAAAAGTGACGGAAAGAACAGCACATATCCTAGGTAGTCCAGAATACTGGGAAAATCTTTGATCGCGGCGTACTTTTGAGGGTCTGAAAGCTGTTCCTGGGACAAACGGCCGTCATGAACATTCCAGCAAAACGATGAAAGCTTCATGACGAGCACCATCTGGGCTCCGGTGATATCAGTTGCATGCGCGTCATCTATGACTTGTCGATAGATGTGACTGATTGACATATGGCTCATCAAAAAAATGAATCCAATCCATGGCATCAATGACCCATCAATATAATAGGCAATCGCATAGATACCAGCCGCACTGTAGGCTAGCGTCCGGAGACCGTCCCAGAGGTCAAACAGGCCAACAAGATAGAATAGTGAAACAGCGACTATGAATACATTCTTCTTCCAAGGTTGTGCGTCTGGGATTCTTTTCAATAGCGCGGCCAGAGGGTAGGAGAGTAGGAATGACGCAATAAGCTTCACTAATGCGATAGAGGGGACAGTTTAGCGACGCGGACGAGGTATGAAGCCATTGGGAGACCTTACGTTCATCAACGGAAGCCCCTGTGATATTGGCAGGATACTCGAAAACTAGAAGATAAGCAGCATGTTAGTACTGTCCAATACTGAACTTACAGGACGTTAACTGGAACAGCTCACCGAGATCTACGTATGGTAGCATCGTGCAGCACGAGGAAGAGAAGCAGAAAAAAAAAGGGAGGGAGGAGGAACAGGGAGAAAAGCTCTAGATAGGGTTTAGACGAGTATGGATGACATTGAGTAGACCCGATATTGAGAAGTTGTTGGGTAAGGGAAAAGGTTCATGAAAATGCCATATGGTCGAGGAACATCAACAGAAATCACATGCCATGATCATAGGCGGAGAACGAATACTCCAAACGTGTTTGGCGGGCCGCTTCTTTATGAGATCCACACCTCCCCAACAACAACAACTACAACTTCAGTGTTCACGCTTCCTCCGTACCTCATGTATTGTTTCTTATCGGAAATATTGAAGATTCATCCGTGACTAGCTTACTTTCAGCGCACTTGTCCCCGGTTGTGATCCTCTAACGCCTCCTCGGGGCGGTTTACCCTCACCATGGACGTCGTCGCGGCGGTTTCGGGGTATATCTCCAAGATGGTCACGGCAGGGGATCCCTCGACATCGGGCTCCTCAACGTCGGCCAAGATGAAGATCCTGCTTTTGGATAGTGAGACGGTGGGATTCCCCTTCGAGGTTACTTGCTTATCAAGAGGCTGCGGTCTAATTTGCCATGGATAGGTCACCATTGTGTCGACAGCCATCACCCAATCCGCCCTGCTGAATCACGAAGTGTACCTGATCGATCGGTTAGATAATGCGGCTCGAGAGAAGATGCGGCATCTGCGCTGCCTCTGCTTCGTGCGCCCATCCCCCAGCTCCATCCAATTCTTGATCGACGAACTTCGTGAACCCAAGTACGGCGAATATTACATCTATCTCAGCAACATCATTCGCAAGTCGTCGCTCGAGCGCCTCGCTGAGGCAGACAGTCATGAAGTGGTGCGTGCGGTGCAGGAACACTTTGCGGACTTCATCGTGATCAATCCGGATCTGTGTTCCTTAAACCTCGGCTTTCCTCAACAACGGTTGTGGAGTCACTCTCCAGACCTGTGGAATGCAGATGCACTGCAGAGAGCCACGGAGGGTATAATCTCTATTCTGTTAGCTTTGAAAAAGAACCCATTGATACGCTACGAGAAAAACAGTCTGCTGGCCAAAAAGCTGGCTACTGAAGTTCGGTATCAGTTGACTCAGGAAGAGCAATTGTTCAATTTTCGCAAGACCGACACGCCGCCAATTCTTTTAGTTCTAGACCGACGCGATGATCCTATTACACCTTTATTGACCCAGTGGACGTACCAAGCGATGGTTCATGAATTGATGGGCATTCATAACGGAAGGGTTGACCTTCGAGACGTACCGGAAATCCGACCGGAGCTTCGAGAAATTGTCCTCTCGCAAGATCAAGATCCTTTCTTTAAGAAAAATATGTATCAAAACTTCGGCGATTTGGGTCAGAATATCAAAGAATACGTCGAACAGTATCAGGTGAAAACTAAGAACACAATGAATATCGAGTCGATTGCGGATATGAAGCGGTTCGTGGAGGATTATCCAGAGTTTCGCAAGCTTTCTGGAAACGTCAGTAAACATGTTACTCTGGTCGGGGAGCTCAGCCGGCGAGTCGGCGAGGAGGATCTCCTCGATGTCAGCGAATTGGAACAAAGCTTGGCGTGCAACGAAAACCATGCTAGTGACCTCAAGGTATGTAGAGACTTGACCGAACTAGGGATGGTTGTAGACTTGATGCTGACTGGTTGCGTAGAATCTACAGCGGATAATACAACTCCCATCTGTGCCGGCCGAAAATAAGATACGTCTAGTGGCACTATACGCCATTCGATACGAAAAACAACCGAATAATGCACTACCGATCCTGCTTGATTTACTGGTCACCGCGGGAAATGTACCGTCGTATAAAGTGAACACCATTCCAAAACTACTCGCCTACCACCATTCTCTTCAGGCTCCTCCAGTTGCTGGAGGTTTCTCTGACCTGTTCGAATCGACTTCCTTTTTCTCTGGTGCTCGAGATCGTTTCAAAGGGCTGAAAGGTGTTGAGAATGTCTACACCCAACACTCACCGCGCCTAGAGGCCACTCTTCAAAATCTGATCAAGGGCCGGTTAAAGGAGCTACAGTATCCTTTTCTCGAAAGTGGAGGTCACATCCGGGATAAACCCCAGGATATAATCATTTTTATGGTGGGTGGCGCGACCTATGAAGAAGCCAAGATGGTGGCTCAGGTGAATGCCAGCTCGCCTGGAGTACGAGTGGTTCTTGCTGGTACAAGCATACACAACAGCACGAGTTTCTTGGAGGAAATTGATGACGCTGTGAGCGGCTGGCCAGATCCCGCTCCCTCTAGTGCCGCTGGACGGCTGCGGAGGGAGATTGCGCATTAAGATACTATACGATCCTGTTATTGCCTAATTGCCTGGTATCGGCGTTTTTATGCGGGGCATTCTGTTTGAATTTCGGTAGCATTTGCATGCTTGAGGGATGGAGAGATTTCATGGATTGTTTCAAAACATCTTAGTGTAACGATATTCCACAAGAACATTGTCCACCTTGAGCTGTGTATATATGTATAGATTCACGACTGAGGTTTTTAAATGCTGTAGACCTGAAACGGTGATTTATATGCCGAGACCCCGGATTTGCCCAATGCGGAGAAGAATGGAAACAAACTATCCTTCAAACAACGCGCCGAACCGCAACGGACCCCTTCTTCTTTTATTCTCTTTCCCTCCCTCTTGCATCCTCTTGATGGAGTTTCACAATTCCTCCCCCAAACCCTTAAATGCATCATCACCGTCTGCAACCGGTGTACGAGAACCTAAGCTCCATCTCCCCACCACCACTGACCCTCCGGGACCGCAGAACCCGCCGAAACCACTCGTATGGCTGGTATGACCCACGAGCTACTTCGAGGAGTGTCTGTCTCAAATCTCGACAACCCTGGCAGCTAATATACCTGGTCTTATCCTAGATCTTCGGTGCGACAGGCCATATGGGCCGCTCCCTTGTCAAGACCGCATTGTCCCGCGATGACCTTGTCGCAGCTGTGGGGCGTACATTCGAGAACAGTCCGGAGTGCATGAAGAAGCTCGAAGAAGAGCATGATAACTGCCTGGGACTTCTGTGCGATGTCCGTGCTAGAGAGACCGTCAAACGAGTCATCGATCGCACAATCGAGCGCTTTGGCCGTATTGACATCATTGCCAACTGCGCCGGGTACGGTGTGATCGGGGCCTGCGAGGATCAAGACGAATATGACATCCGCGACCAATTCGAGACAAATTTCATGGGGACGCTGAACATGATTCAGCTATCCCTGCCGCATTTCCGTGAGAGGAGATCCGGTCGGTACCTAATCTTCAGCTCAACATCAGGCGCCTTAGGCGTTCCCGGATTAGGGCCGTACTGCGCATCAAAATACGCCGTCGAAGGATTGATGGAAAGTATGCTGTACGAAGTGGACAATTTTAACATTAAGACCACCCTCGTGGAGCCTGGACACATGCGCCGTGATGATATCGGCGATCTTGTGTCTGATACTGCGATGCTGGCTAGTCAGAATGACCACGACCTCGCGTCGCCCCTCCCCCTTTACGGTCATTTTTTTGTCAAGCCACCGAGCGAACCGTACAACACGCCCACTGCGCCGGCGGCGCATGCAAAACGCATGCTAATGTGGCTGGGCGATAAGCAACCTGCCAGCGCCGTGAAAGCTGCCTATCTCGTTTGGGAGTTGGGTCATTGCTCCTATCCGCCTCTCCGACTTATTCTTGGCACATATGCTGTGGAAAGTATTCGGGATAGACTAAAGTGTATCATTGAAGAAATCGAGGATTGGAAATACCTAAGCTTTCCCCATGGTGACCAGCACCCTTCACCCACCAAGGATAAAATGCTTACAAACGCACGAGAAAACGAAGCGGGAGATACGGCGACGTGATGAGAGTGCTTTGGTAAGGTCTAAACTTGTGCTAGTAGCTAGCTCTGCTGCTTCACAAGGAAGCCCCCCTGGTTCTTACGAGTTATTATCTCAATATCTCACCTGATCGCAGCCGATGTGATGCTCAGTCGTTCAATAGGCGTGCTAGCTGTATTCCGCGTAACGTTTGACCACGGTTGTGATCCTAATACAGAAACACTGTGCCAATTTAGTCGCGACATGTTGCAGCGTAATGCAGAGACGAGCTTCCTCTCAGCTGTCAAGGCCAGCTCGTTGTAACATCTCAGACCTGTTGAGATCTTATAACCGCAGGCCTCCGAGCAAGTGGTTGACTTTGGTGAACCTAGCGCACATTAAGTTTGACCTACTGTCTCAAATATTGTGCAGACAGCAACATTTAGTATTATAGTCTATCAATATAGGCGAAACAAGGGAGCTACACAATTGCATGAACAAGCCTACAATCCCGTCCTCGCAGACCACTCGTAAGCCAGGTAATTTGATATTTATACATAATCTATAGTTCAACTAGTAAGACACTTCTCACTAACCAGCGATAGTGATCTCCAGCAAACCGCGTCCCAACCGGCAATCGTCAGCTGATGTCGCCAGGTTTATTTGCTGGATACAAGATCGTCAAGCGATTCTATTCATCTCAGCAATTAACCATGAGCATTCATAACACAGGCTTCTTTAGCATGCCATATATGTCTTTTCTTGGCCACATCTATACCAAACGTATCCTTGATAGGCCCCTCGTCATCGTGGAAAGACGCTTGAGCCTGGGGATAGGTATCCGATTCCGTGTCGGGCGAAGGTCTCACGAAGCGCAATTCCTCTACAGACGCGCCGAATTCGTACTCTCCCCGGCAAAGGATGGTTACACCGACGGTAGCAGTTGTGCTCTCCCCGCTATGTAACAGAGGTAGCACTTGCTGTAGCATACCGGTCCATGCGAGACGCTTTGACAAATCAAGGGCAACACTGTTGGGTTGATGACGAAGGCTTGGCTGGAGTCGGAGAAGAGGATGGATAGGCCTTGAGGATCGGTTGGAGATAGTGACGTTGAGACTAAGCATCTCGTCAATCTGGACCCTGTACTTTGACCGTCCGATCTGCACAACACTGTCGCCGTTAGGGCTAACTATATCAGAAGATGAGGAACTCAGGGCAAATCTTATATCAACGTCTTCGAGTCGGAAGGCGTCCACCATCCGCGCACTGAAGCGTAGGTTTCTCAGGTCAACCATTCCTTTCCGCCCCGCAGGACTCTCTTTCCAGAATCCGGATACTCTTTTGAGGAGCTCTTCTCGGTACCAGAATGCCTCACGTGATGCGGCTTCGGCGTCGAATGAAAGTTTATGGGCGCTTACAACGAACTGTCTCTTCATTCCAGTGTTTAGAACTGGGATCGAAGCATGGGGGTTATCTAGATAGACACGAGGAAGAACGAGGACAAAACGCGATGTTTGCCCTGGCTGAAGTTCTCCAGAAACGACATAGCGGCCATCTATCAACTCAGCTTCCTCTATCGACCGCTCAGACGGTTCGACAGGTTGTGAATTAGCTTGCAGTGACACTGTTAGGGGATTCGGCCAAGCGTTACGAAGATCAAGTAGCAGAAGGCAGTGATCAGAACCATATGTGCCTTGCCCAAGATGAGATAGCACAGGTGAAAACACATCGCTACTTGGCGAACATGGAGAAACATCCGTATTTGCCTTTGCGGTATACTCGGATTCCGCACCAGCCTCCCGACAGTTCCACCAGGCGAAGTCGCCACTAAAAGGTAATATATCACAACGAGCAATTTCTATGCTCGCATTGACAGTAACGGTGAGCGGGACAAATAGTTGCCGGGTATAGAATACATCAGGTAGTTCGCTGTGAGACTGTCCAACACACGAATAATCGATCTGTACGGTCGTATCTTGCAAGCCGGGCTTCCCAGTGACGTCCACAGTGAATATAGCACACTCACCAGGAGGTATTGAATGGTCACCTGGATTTTTGCCCTCACGCCGCCACCGCAAAGCGGGCTTCGACAGCTTGAGTTCAAGTTCGTACACTTCCACTGGCAGCAGATCTCTGTTGCTCAGAGCATTCTGGATTTGCCGCGTAGTAGAGTCCTGGAAAGTAAACAGTATAAAATCCAGAGGGCACGATGACGTGTTGCGCAATGTGATTTTGAAAGAACCAACTTCACCTTCCAGAACCATGAACGCGGACTGCGACAGGGAAAGCGACTCGATAAGGAGGGACGGCTGGCGGCCTATAACCTTGATCTCACAAGATGATGTATCTGGGCCTTTCTTTGGAAGCTGCTTGCCGTCCCTCGAAGTGGTTGAACCCCAGGAAAGTGGCCGTTCCATCGAAGGCTGTTTAGCTGCTAAACCAGTTCGCTTAAATTTCCTTTCGGCTTCAGGTCTCCATAAATCCTTGAAAATGGGAAACCTCCGTTCTCTGCAGTGCCGGACTTTGACGAAACACCCTGTTATATTCACCACCCCTTCTTCTTGTGCTAATCCGAAAACCGTGACGTCTTGCAAGCTTAGGGGCCGAAGCACGATCCATTCTGCAGTAGCATCGAGAGGTACACCTTCGTAGTCAAGACGGAGCTTTTCGATCTCTACTTCAAACTCATAAGGATTTTGGAGGGTAAGTTGAAAAGCGGCATGTTCACCAGCCACCATGAGTAACTCTGCTGTCTTGTTGCTTGGCTTGTGAAAAGGATTATATAAGAATGGATCTTTTGATGATTTTTCACGGTCAGCTGTGACAACGTCGAGCTCTGATTTAGATCGACGGACAGGGCTTCTGGAATCCGGAAGGGCCAGCAACTGGACACCCCGTACTAAGAAATCATCCCAGTACTCCGCTTCCAGTCCGGATGCACCCAGCTTATTTGCGGCCCCCACTGTTCGCTTAATGTTGTTTAACAGTCGGATCTGTTCGTCTTGTGGCAGACATGGAGGGGTGTGTAATGTTTCAGCAAGCATAAGGTCACCCCTGATGGTCTGAAGTAACTCGACCGTGAAGCGAAGGACGCCACCAAAATCAGGAAGTGCTTCACAAGAATTGATACAGGCCTTAAGGACATCAATCTTGAGGTTCAAGTCACCGTACCCATCGAGAACGGCGTGCCGAAACGATCGTTCAACAATAGCAACAACCGAATCATACTCAGGGAAGGACTCTGTACCATTATCATTTGTGGAGCGTCTCTTTTGCCACTCGTAAAAGGATGAAGGTTGAACGCCATATATTTCCCCTATTGTAGCGAGGAGGGAGCGCATGCTCTCTTCCATGTTCCCAGGTCCAACGTCCAGAGCATTGATATCAAAAGCTGTGTCACTAAGGGACGCTAGACCGGCAGCAGGATGAATTCCCACTTCTGCTGCACCTATCTTGCGGGCTTGAACCAGCGTTGGGACGAGTATTGACAGAAGTTCTCTCAGGATAAAGGCTTTCTTTCGTGGTAGGCCAAGCGTATCGAAAACAGAGACAACACCGATCATGATAGGTATTGCATCCGTCGGAGGCAGATCTGACCCCGGAGATAACGGCAGTGCACGGAGGAGGAAGTTTGCGATCTCGGACTTTCGGAGGATGACCAGGCCACGAGGGCGCTCCGGTCGGTGAAGAGGTTGTAGAGGTTCACCCATAACAACGTGTTTTAGGGCTATGTCATCTAATGCACCATCACGGATGCGGGCAGCTACCAACAGCCTACCTAAACGAATCACTGTTTCTGAGAAGATGAGCTGAGGCAAGGGCGCATTGGCTATATTAGCGGCACGATTGTAGAGATTGAGTATATTGTTCGAAAGGTCTGGTAAAAGGTTTGATAGATTCTGGAGCGAGATGATCCGGTTCCCAGGTGTGGATTGCCCTGGGGCCGATTCGAAATTATATGATGATTTTGAAGACTTATCGGCAACAGGGTAACAAATGGGAGGAATCTATCGATCGAAGCTTTAGTAACAGCAGCGTTCAATTGAGTATGGAGAAAGAGAGAGAGAGAGAGACGCACCTGAAAATCCATGCCTGCCCAC
Organism: Aspergillus pseudonomiae; assembly: GCF_009193645.1. Lineage (NCBI taxonomy): Eukaryota > Fungi > Ascomycota > Eurotiomycetes > Eurotiales > Aspergillaceae > Aspergillus > Aspergillus pseudonomiae. Next base: position 100,251 of record NW_022476089.1, read on the forward strand.
GCAAACATTAGCAAGCAGAGTAGGATTGATTCAAGTGCTTTAGCATGCCAGACATAATCACTGCACGCTCTAGCGTTGGATGCAGCTTCAACGAGTTCCTTCAAGGCATCCGGCCACCTTCCGGCCTGAAGAAAGAGAGTTCCAATAACAACGCCTGCACGACCCTTGATCCGATTCTTAGTACGATCGGTAGCGCTCATACTGCTCACAGACATCCGGTCACGGCTATGCTCTTTGGAACTCGGCAAGGAGTTGGGCTTTCCAACAGAGTTGGAGCGGGTGGATAGTTGAATAGACCGGGTTATCTCATCAAAAGTCGTTGGAGTTTCATGGTCACTTGGGATGGGTGAGCCTTGGCTGGAACTGAGAGGTGTTTCAGGCGTACCACCGTTGGGGTTAGATGGCAGCTGCGCAGGCATGGTCATCCGGTGAAACAATCTGTCGGTGGGACGTGGGCGTATATCTGGGCCCCGATGTGGGCCCCATGATGAGGCCTTTGGGGATTCGATTGAAGGTATGCTCTGCATAGTCCTCGCAAACCCGTCTAGCTCGGAAAGAAGCAGAGAGGTGATATCACATAACACAGTCTTCATTGTAGTAGCTTTAGAGGCTTCAGGCCGAGGAATCCATAAGATATCATCTGGACCGTTTAAAAGCTTGTTCACCTCTTCATGATCGAATATTAGGAGTTGGTGTACCAAGGCTTTTGGGTTCTTCTCCCTGAGTAATTCTAGTTCCTGTCGAAGTTGATCCAGTCCAGCCGGAGTGGGAGATGCTTCATTTTTGGCCTTAACCGTTGATTCTTCACTATTCTGTTCATTGCCTCCATCTAGTTCGAGCCCATCGGCTACGGCAATAACAACCAAGGGTTCTCGATGAACTTCAAAAGGGAACAACTCTAAATGCGACGTTGGAGGCACAGAGAAAGTAAGATCGTAGAGAATTATCCCTGTAGGAAACGCTAATGGGGAGAACATATCTATGAAGAGAATCAGTCAGTTACTGTAATAGTCTCTATGTGAGTAGAATACAACAGCTACATCAAAAACAGAACAGCAGTGCCTACTTCGATTGGGCCGCGCATCAGGGCTAATGTCCCCAAGACGGACAACATTTTCGGCCTGTAATCTTGCAGCGAAGCTCAAGAATCTTGACCGTTTAATCTTTCCAACGGGAAGGAGCAACGCCCTAAGGCGCGCAGGCGCAATGGGGGAAAGAGGGTCGACGCCCATAATGTCATTTGAAAGGATGCGGAGCGGAGGCAGTCGGCGGGATGCTCTGGACTGCTTCCAAAAGAGAGGTCGAACTTTCGGAAGTCATACGATAAGAAAGCGAATAGTATTGAAAAGAAAGAAGATAACCCGGGGGGCAAAAAAGGAGGTTATAACCGGGAATCAGAATTAGAGAACATCCAAAAGTGACCTTTTGGCCACGCTTGACCGAGAGGGACGATCGCCGCACTTCAGATGGAATTAAACAACAATAGCGGAGTCGATAACAGCGTATTGGGTGTTTCTCATCTGCCGTACCCCGTTCCTGTAAACTACAGGGGTATACACGCTTATGTTATCCAGGGCCCCAGGCACCCACTTCCCTGTCTGATAAGACTGATAAATACCTTTTAACTCCGCAGTCTCTCCGACTATGACTTTCGCCATTCTGACGGTTCATAGAACCGCTTCCCTCCTACTTCATTACCTGTCATTTCATCATTATTGCCTATTAATCGACCATAAGGTTGTGTCTTCTTCATATTTGTAGACCGTCTGGATGACTTCTTGGAGATCTGTTTTGTCGTTCACATTTCATTGTTATCAACAATCGTAACCTATGCCTGTTTGAGCTGTTCCTTTGCTGAGCAACTCTTCCTCCTTTCACCTTCCCAACCATATTCAGTGACGTCCATGAAGGGTTTCTGGTATGGTACGACCTTGATTGCATAATGACGCAGAATATAGATTTCAACGCGCTAAGAGCGCGTACTATGGGATCGGGCAATGACGAGGAGGCTGTGACGGTTGATACACGGGGCCTGATCTCAAAAGTACTTGCGCGATACTCAGGGAAATGGTAAGTGTTGCTGGTTCTTGACTAGTGGGTTTATAGGATAGTTACTGATCCATAAACAGGACAGTCTTGCGAGAAATGATTCAGAATGCGGCTGATGCTAATGCTACAAAAGTGACCATAAAGTTCGAGACCTTACCCTCTGCAGTGGTCCCTTTACCTTCGCATGCCGATAACACCACATTGATAAAGCATACTATCTCTCATCATACTCTCAGGCGACTCTTGATATCGAACAACGGTTCTCCTTTCAGTGAGAAGGACTGGGCAAGATTAAAGCGAATCGCGGATGGTAATCCCGATGAAACAAAAATTGGAGCTTTTGGAGTCGGTTTTTACAGCGTTTTTGATGACTGTGAAGAGCCGTTTGTGTCGTCTGGGAAAGAGGCCATGGCCTTTTACTGGAAAGGGAATGCTCTCTATACTCGTCGATTGCAACTAAATGACGCCGCAAATCCTGAAACGACATTTGTGTTAGATTACCGCAATGATGCTTCTCCTGTTCCGTCTTTAATGGAGTTATGTCAATTCCTGTCTAGCAGTCTTACCTTCGTTAGCCTTGAGAGTATAGAGTTATGGCTAGACGACTGGAACCTACTGCGGCTGACGAAGAAGGCCGCTCCAAGCATCGATCTCTCAATCCCCAGAGACATCGAAACTAAGACATCTCAAGGTCTGATGAAAATAGTTAACGTGTCCCGTGAAGTCGTTCAGGTTGATGCTACGTGGATGCGGGCTGTTGAATGGAATCCGCACGCGAACCTATTTCGCGAGGGACTTAGAGATACGGCAGGATCTTTACGCACCTTTTTCTCTAGGCTCACTGGCCAGGGTGGCTCAGAGAAACCGGCGAAGACTGAGAGCAACCCTAATATCAACGACACGGAAGACATGACTAAGTCTTCTACGGCGTCGGTCTTTCTACACATCAATACTGCGAGCATTCAATGCTCTATAAGTCAATCCCTAAGCAGCGAACTTGAACGTGCCACGCGCAAGCCTCCGCCGAAGAAGTCTACATTAGCTGTATTAACGCCTTCCTATGATACCACTCTGGCGTCCGGGGCGTCTGGGTTGCAGTCAGACATTCTTTCATCGATTCTCCCATCTAAAGCCGGTAGAGTCTTCATTGGCTTTCCCACTCATCAAACGACGGGTCTCAATGCCCACATATCTGCGCCGTCCGTTATTCCGACAGTCGAGCGAGAGAGCATTGATCTCAACACACGATACATCAGCAAATGGAACCTTGAGATGCTCAGAGCAGCAGGCATTGTTTGCCGAGTGGCCTGGTCTGCAGAGATGACCTCTATCAAGTCTAAGATACAACCAACGAAGTCATCGAAAATCCGAAAGGATGACATAGTTAGCGTACTTCCCGAAGCCATTCATACAGCGAATCAGTTCGTATTCCGTGAATCAACTCCCTCATCGGTCCTTGGTCAGACTATTGAAGATGCATTCTGGACGTGTAACAAGAATGCCTCTATTGAGGTTTTATCAACGTGTGGAATTATCCAAAGCCACCAGGCACGCATTGCTCCTAAAGATCTCAGTTTCATGGATTCCATTCCAGTTCTGCCAGATGACTTTGTATTAAATGCGAAGGACTTTGTCAGGAAGCTGACGGATTTTGGGCTTGTCACTGATATCACAGTGTCTGACATTAAACGTGAATTGGAAGCTAGCACGCTACAGTCTACTCAAGTCCCTGAATTCCTCTCTTGGCTAAGCCGAAGGGCTGTTTCAGGACAACTTGACTCTCTATCTGTCCAGAGCCTTTTAAACGTCGCAGTGGCAAATGATGAAGATAGCAGCGGTGCTGTATGCAGGTTACTTGTCTTCGCAGACATAACCAACTATCTTAATCCTCAGCGGATACCAGTGGAACTGCCTTTGCCATCTTCTGTGATGCCTTTCAAGTACACCAAATCTCTAGGTAAGCAGGAACTAGAGTCTCTCGGCTGGACTGAACTGCAAATCGTCCCTTGGATTCACTGGATAGTGAGCAATGCCGGGAACCGGAGCGTTCTACCAATTGAACAAGACATTACACAGTCTTCGTCCTTTTCTGCTCAGGTTTTACCTGTTATCTCGAAGCAATGGGATGTTCTGAGCCAGCCGTCGAAACAGAGTGTGATCAACCTGTTGCAACCGCACACAGTCATGCCAACCAAGCTGGGTATGAAGCGGCCCGTAGAAACCTACTTTTCCTCAGTACGACTGTTCGATGACCTCCCTGTTATCAGAGGCCTTAATAGTGTCAAAGAAAAGTTTCTGGCTGCTCTTGGCGTCCGTAAGACCGTTGATCTTGGGGTCATCTTTGAACGCCTGTTAAGTACAACAGAATCTTCAGATGGGGGCAGCATTAGCCAGAGAAAGTGGAGCCATGTCGATTTGATACGCTATCTTGCCTCCGTTCGTGATGACATACCCGCTAGCGATATCAAGAGGCTGAAGGACACCAGTATCTGTACTGCGGAGGTGACCGAAATCACCCATGATCCTACAAAAGACCGCCGCAAACGTTATAAGATATATGAGCTTTTCGAGCCACACGACCCACTCAGAGCTCTTGGACTTCCTGTGATTGAGTGGCCGGGCAAGTACCAGCCCAGCAGCAACGAGGGTAAATTTCTCTCCACGCTAGGCCTGAGGAGCTTCCCATCCCCATTCGAACTAATAAAAATTATGGCAAAGGCAGCGGCAGCCAAAGACTGGACTCTTCATGGGAAAGCTATGTCTTACTATATTGCCGAGTATCATAATAACGGTTACGCCGCGTTCAACTGCGAAGAAGTCACTGTTCCTTTTCTACCTATCGAAGGATCCGATAGTCTTAGCATTCCAAGTCAGTGCTTCACTGATAAATCTGCTACTTTATTTGGCTTTGAAATCTTACGGGATACCCTTCACCCTCATGCTCCCAAATTCGGAGTCAAACAGCATCCGCCACTAACTGAATGCCTGAATTGTCTACTTCGGCAACCACCCTCTACTAAGCGGGACGCACGGGTGATTTTCAAATATTTAGCTGGGAGAGTATCGGAGCTTAAGCCGCGAGATATTGATCGAGTTAGCAACGCACAAATAGTGCCAGTCTCAGTAAATGCTACCCCCAACCATGAATCGAGTATACGCCGTGTAGCACCAAAGCTATGCTATCTTGGAGAGGGTGAAGATTACAGGGAGATCTTCGACTTTGTTGACTTTGGGCAAGAGGCCAACTTTTTTCTCATGGCAGTGGGTTCTAAGAGGGAACCGACTAAGATAGAAATTGCGTACATGTTGGTGAAAGAGCCGGCCAGGATATCCTCGACATTTCAAAGTGCAGACAAGTATCTCAAGTTACTGAGAACGCTTGCCGAAAATATCTCTGTGCTCAAGAAAGACCGGGGACTCCTTAACGAAATGAGATGCTCTGCATTCCTTTTAGCGAGTAGAGATATATCCTCTCTGTCTCACGGGAATTCGGGAAAAGGCGGTCTTGGCTCTGAAGAAGATGATGACGAACAGAGCATAAAGGAGTGGACTTTGGCTGCAGCGAAGGACACGGTGGTGGTGGATGATTTCCAGAGTTTCAATCTGTTCAAGGAACATATTCTCGCCGCGCCTCAGGAGGAAACACTAGAGAACTTTTATCTTGCTCTGGGTGCTGTACCGCTGAAAACCCTTGTTGAAGAACGTGCTCACTGGGGAGCAGTTGCCTCAGATCAACTGCCTGCAGCAAAATTACAGAAGTTGATTCATGAGCGCTCAAGACTCTTCCTCCACGATCAACCCGCTGAAACTATACAACACGACGTCAGGTGGCTGGAAAAGAACCTTCGAGTCCAAGTCGTCCATTCGATATCCCTCACCCGCTCCCTTAAAGGTCGTCGAGTTTCACATACCCAGAAGCGAAGTGCCATCATTACTCGGCAATCAACGTCCTGGGTCTTGTGGATCTCCCCAGGCAAATATGATCTTTATGAGATAAGTCAAGCTCTCGTTCACCTGATCCTTGTCCGGCCGAAGCTTCACTCGACTCTCACGTTGGAAATGCTCCTCAAAACTGATCTGTTGGAGCTCAAGGCCCGTGGCTACAACGTTGAGCGCATTCTTAAGCAAAAGGCTCACGAGGCAAGGATGGCAGAGGATAGGCGTCAGAAGCAGTTGGAGGAGGAGCGACAACAGCTCCAGGAGAGGGAAGCTGCATGGGCGCAGGAACGGGCTCAAGCCCAGGTGGAAACAGAAGACAAACGACAACCTTTGATGCCTGGGGATTTCCCTGACTCGCCATCGCCATCCGGCAAGGATATCGGCCCCAGTTCACAGGGAGAAGCATTAGAGCAAAGCCAAGACCGGCGCCCACGGGGTCTTTTCGCCAATTTAACCAAACGTTTTGGACTCGACAATGGTCGACCAACATGGAACCCCCTTGTTGGGGATTCATCCCAGCCATCCGCAGAGTCTTCAAATAACACCACCCCTCCTCCCCCATATTCGGCCGAAGACCCACAAAAATCTCGCACAGAACAGCCTGTGACCGTCAGCTCCCCGCATAAGCTTCAATCAGAGCTTCTTTCCGCAATCCAGGCTTGTCGACCTCATGGATCATCAGGCGTATACAGTCGCCCAGAAACGAACCAAGTCACTGAGTCTAAATCCTATTGTGATGAGAGACCCAGTCACGATCTAGAATTTGTGGCAACCCTTCCTTGCGGTATTCATGTACTCTTCGTGAAGACACTTGCAGATCGGTCCAACTTTCTTGCCAAGAACAGCGCCGGAATTAACATATTTGCTTCAATGCTCATTGATTGCGCTAGTGTCTTCTCCCTGCGTGCCGATATTCTCAGTGTCTTTTATGACCCAGGCGGAAAGACCATAGCGTTCAACCGGGCCGGTAGCATCTTCTGTAATTATTTCTACTTCCAGCAACTACATGAGAAAGAGCTGCTCCAAAGTCCGGCTGCCGACAGGAGCGAGGCGCTGGTATATTGGTGGGTGATACTTTGTCATGAACTAGCACATAACTTAGTGGGAGACCATAGCTCCGCCCATAGCTTCTACAGGTATGAAGAGCACCCTATACGATTATAGAGTTACCCCTGCTAATACCCTCTCCAGTGAAGGCTTCGTGGCTCAGTACTTCCCCAAAATCGCGACCAAGCTTGCCACCGCAAATATGCAAACGTCAGCGCTGAACTCATAGCTTCTTCGAAGCTGATCGGCTGGAGCTGCTGAAACATTTCCGACGATGCATGACGGTGTCCTACCTAGTACAAGGCATGTTTTGTCTTTGATTCTCACGACAGGTATGCTTGCCAGACAAGCTCAAGCATTGATCATCAACCGATAATGTATAGATGAATAGCTGAAATACCAACGATTTATTAAATTTTCATGGAAAGCACTTGCTCAGAGGTCTCTTAAGCCGTCATGGTATGACAGGGAATATGAGCAGAAGAAGCTAGCTCGTGTGTGAAAGGGTGGGTAAACTAGGGCTTGGCTTTGCGTGGTGGAAGATCGGGAACGAAAATAAGGTGATTGCGGCGGAAGACCCATTTTATCCCGTTCTCCGTACGGGCACCCGATTTAGGTTTTCCGGTGTTTGCCGCTCCGTCCCTAGGTTTTATCTTATTTTTTAGGTAAAAGTGATCAGATCAGGTCTGGCAAACCAAGTCTCTCAAAAACTTTAGACTCAACCAACTTCTTTCTCTTTCTTCCCCTTCCTTTTCTTGCTTCCAAGGCTGTTGAATTATCATCAGATCTGTTTGTCAAAGATCTACTGACATTTTACACTATCTTGTTCGCTTGTGAGTCATGAATGTGGTGGTACACTGAAGAACTAAAGGAGACTCTTGGAGTATCGCCACTTTGGGTTTCTATATTCATTCCACTATGAACTTCTGTTGACCTCTAGTGCTCGAGTCTCATCTCATACATTGTGCTTGTTGCTAGTCATTATCCACTTTGTTTGACCCATAGCTTGTATTCTCGTTGTCTTGGTCTTTACTCCCTGTTTTCTTTGTGAGGTTATAGAAGCTACAGTTCATCCATACGGTATGGCGCCTTTACTAGGCAGTTGGACCGCACCGTCTGCCGGTGGGCCCTCTAAAGCTCACCTCCATACGTCTCCCCAGAAGAACATTCTTTATGTTGATGCATATGATTCCTTTTCTTACAATGTGGTTGCTATGCTTGAAGAGGTTCTGGGTGTCAAGGTCACGGTGATGATGATTGACTCCGAGTGGCCAGGAGGGAACAAGACCGAGTTTCTGCAACGCTTCGAAGCTGTCGTCCTTGGGCCTGGGCCTGGAGATCCAAATGTTCCAGAAGATATCGGAATCATGAGGGATATCTGGGTTCTGAGTGACGCTGATTTGCTGCCTGTTTTTGGAATATGCCTTGGTTTTCAAAGTTTGTGTCTTCACCACAGCATTGCTATAGAGCGTTTACCATACCCACTTCATGGCCAGGTATATCGCATATCAACGGCCGAAAAGGACGTATTCGAGAACCTGCAAGATGTGGAGGTTACTCTCTATCATTCTCTATATGCAAAGTTGGACGATTCGCTTGAGGCAGCCTTGACCGAGTACAGTGGCGAGCAGATCAAGGCCAATGCCGACTTAGATCTTCTGGCTTGGCTGCCCATTGAACAAGATAACGTTTCTGGGAGGACTATCATTCCAATGGCGGTGCGCCATAGTGAAAAGCCGTTTTGGGGTGTTCAATTTCACCCAGAATCATGCAAGTCGGATCGTGCAGTGTGCAGTGAGCTACTAAAAAAGTGGTGGGAGTTGACCTTGGACTACAACAAGAAGCATGGGCGCGGCGGTTGTGGTAATTTGCCGGAGGACATTATCAGACGCCAAAGCGATGTGGCCTCACTTCCAGAGATAGCGTTGACCATGTTAAACTGGTGTGCGTCAACCTCGAGATCTTCAGCTTTCCGTTCACTCACTACCAGCAAGCTAAATGCTGAGTTTATATGTGAACATTTAAATGCGCCTGGGTCCCCAACAGTGTTATTTCAGTCCAACGGCAGGTATAGTATCATATCAGTTCCGGGCCCTACGAGCTGGAGATTAGAATACTATGCCCAGGCCGAGACTCTCCTAGTGGAAAGACTGCAGGCACATTCCAGTGAGTACACAGACTGCAGTGCCAAGAAGTCTTTGTCGGTGCATGACTTGTGGGAGACGCTCAGATATCTCATGGACATGAAAAAGGTCGAGTCTGGAGATGATTCTGTGCCCTTTTGGGGAGGTTTTCTGGGCTATTTCTCGTATGAGATGGGACTCGCATGTCTTGCCCGGCCAAAGACTCACAGCGATGACCCCCATGGATCGTTGCCCCCTCAAAACTGTGCTGCCACTCCTGATCCAGCAGATGTGAGTTTGCTGTGGTCCGAAAGAAGCGTCATCGTCGACAACGAAACAGGACGCATCACCATACAGTCAACGCGAAACGCTGATAATGTGTCGAATGGATGGCTTGATGAAACGTTGCAATATATAACAGAGCTTTCCCGTGCAGGCGTGCTTGAGAATGAGGACGTGAACTCTGATACGGGTTATTTGGACACCGTTCTAAGGCAATGCGTGATACATTTCCCGGACGAGCAAACATACAAGAAGCAACTCGAAGCTTGTAAAGCTGAGCTTGAAGCTGGCGAATCATACGAATTGTGTCTTACTTGTGAAACATCAATTACCTTACCATCGCCTAGCACGGACAGCGAACGTATTGCTTTCCCTTGGGAGCTATACAAACGTCTCAGGAAGTATAATCCTGCAGCCTTCAGTGCGTACGCAAGATTGGGCACCGTCAAGGTTGTCAGTAGCAGCCCGGAATGTTTTCTCAATTGGGATCGCTCTTTCACGTTGGAAATGAAGCCAATGAAAGGCACCGTCCGAAAATCGGCCAGTATGACTATGAAGAAGGCCAAGGAGATACTAGGTTCAACAAAGGAAATGGCGGAGAATTTGATGATCGCCGATTTGATTCGCCATGACCTTTACGGTATCTGTGGTTCTGGTGGTGTGCATGTTGAGAAGCTCCTTGAGGTAGAGGACCACGGACGTGTCTACCAAATGATCACGCATGTGAAAGGAGATGTCGATCCAGGTCGTCCAGGTTTTGCCGTCCGAAACGAACCCCATCTACGTTCGTCAAACATGTCTGCGTACGGGCTTACAGCCCTACAGAGGTGTCTGCCTCCGGGCTCGATGACTGGCGCGCCTAAGGAGCGTTCATGCATGCATCTCAGCTTGATCGAAGCTCGGAAACGTGGGATCTATTCCGGTGTTATGGGCTTCCTCGACCTTGGGGGCGGAGGTAGTTTCTCAGTCCTTATACGAACGGCGTTCAGCTGTTCTGATGACAAGGACAATGAACAGACATGGAGGATTGGGGCTGGAGGTGCTGTGACCATTCTAAGCACTGCTGACGGTGAATGGAACGAGATGCTGACCAAGCTTACCACTGTCTGTGGTGTCTTCGCGCCGTCCGATCTACAGGGTTCAGGCAAGGTGTAAAATGGCATGACCACTTTCCTCCTCCCTTGTTGTTCTTGTTCTTGTTCTTCTTCTTCTCTTTATTTATTTTACCCTGATTCTTGCCGAAGCTACATCTTCAGGTACATATTCAACAACACTTATATTCAACAGTTGCGGGTTTAGATCATAGGGATCGGATTCAACATTGAGCGTTGGGGTTCAGAGGCGTTTAGATATTCACAAGGTTTTTACTATATAGCATCTTTGGTAGATTTCATCAGTCCAAAAAAAAATACCCTGCTTCTTGCTTGCTTGGTTTATACTTGGGTTACGCATGAGCCTGCCAACTTAGCACGGATAGAGCCCCTGTTGAATACACAGTGCAAACAAGTCAAACATAGCTTTTAATCTCCGCGGAGGGTAATACATCATAGCCTCCATTGCACTTAGATATACACTTTCTGGCCCTGAGGTGTACACTCTACCATTTGCGCTCCTGGCTGTTGTTGTGTAGGTTGGGCTCTCTCTTACAGCTGTCAACAATCGCGATTGACTTCATGGCGAGTGCCCAAGATGGCTCAATGGAGGAGATCCTCTGGCGGTCGCCCGCGCACGTCCAAATGATGGGAGGTTTTCTCCATTCCAACAATAGTGAGCAGACTTCCCTTTCCGACCTTTTTATATTTTTCCTTTTCACCTTTAATGCACTCTCTAATCAATGGATAGTCTTATTTTACTTCGCCGAATCTCCATTCTTCGATGCTACGTCTAACAATGCCTCTCTTGCCATCCAAGCCAACTACAATGAAACACTTCGCCATTTTGTTGAGACTCGGGAGGCCTTCGAAGGTCGCCTGAAGACCATGCAGGGGTTAGAGTTTGTGGTTGCTTATGACCCTTTGCAGGCTGCTGCACAAAGCGAGACCAGTTTCGCACATGAACCATCTAATACCTGGGTGATCCGGAAACAGACGAGACGGAAGCGAGCCGGGCAAGATGATGAAGTGGTAGTTCTATCTACTTACTTCGTAGTGGGAGATTGCATTTACATGGCCCCGTCTGTTGCAAGTGTCGTGGGGAATAGACTTGTACGCAAAAATAAATTCCTCTGTATATGATCCAGCGACTGACATTCCACGTCACAATAGCTTTCTGCGGTTACATCACTCACGAGTCTCTTAAAGACTGCATCGTCACTGCCTAGTTTCACACCGTCACATGGACACACGTACATGCCGCCCGTACCCAAACCGACGGATAGCAGTCAGCCCGGGACTCAATCTCAGCAAAGCAAGGAGAACACTCCAATGCCCGACGCGGACTCCACGAAAGCTCTCTTGGTTGGGCCACAAACCGCCAATGCTGGGGCAGTTTTGCAGGACACGAGGACTTTCGCGGAATCGTTCAGTCTTCTTGCACGATATGGCGAAGAGTTTATGGATGAAAATCCCCTGGTCGGAGAGCCGGGATCATTTATCCTATCCAAATCTGGGGATACAGATCGAGGGGCTGTTTCCAAACAACCACCGAATGTTAGCCGCCCAGGGAGCATCCTTGGAACGCCTCAAGTCAAGGTCGACACGCCTGGCAAAACACCCGAGAAAGGAGCCACTCCGTCGGCCTTCGATGATAACAAGGTGCGAAAGAAGAAGGCCAAGATTGGGAGTTGAAAGAACCAGCCCAAAAATTCATGATACCCTTGTTTTGATAACCTTAGGAACATGGTAATGTACATTCCATGGATCCGTCTACAGTACACTACTGATGTAAAGATTGTAAGTAGAGTAGGTATCAACCCGTAGCTAGGGCGCCGTTTTCCCAAATCTAGTAAGTGAGCCAAATTTAAGACCCGCCTGCCTGGGTCGATGGCATACGGAGTTGTGGTGGAAGAGAGCGCGACCAGCAAACGTTTCAATGGTTCCGATGTAGAGATGTAACATAAAATGATGAACTTCACCTGTGGTGACTCATTGAACGCCATGAATCCTCTGTCTTAGCTCCCTTACATACTCCAGAGTCCTTATTCTTCTTTGAAATACTGTACCGATATATATACAAAGGTATTAATTAGTTCTAGCGGGGGCTCCGCTCAAGAATCTTTGCGTACCTCTTTGTCTTTTTTCCTTTTGTCTTCCCTTGGCTATACAGGATTGATAAATTTTACGTTTTCCCTATACAATCGATACATTTTTCATATATATAGATATATATATATATATACACGGTAGTGACTATGGCGAGCGTTCAGCAAGACAAACCTGCAGTTGTTTGTGTATTGTGAGTGAATCAGCCCCTCCCCCACCATGATCCGCGGGACATCGCAACAAATGACAGCCATATAACCAGCGTTTAAGAAGTCCGTACTGATCAACGACGGGACCCTGTAGCTGCGGCTCAGTCTCCGGTAGCAACTCCATTCACTTGGAAACAGCCCGAGCCCTTGCATATGAGTTTCACAAGAACAACATCCAACTCGTCTATGGCGGTGGCACGGCAGGCCTCATGGGCGAATTGGCCCGCACGCTTGTTTCTCTTTCCGGGCCCCAAGCAGTGCACGGGATCATCCCTCGAGCTCTGGTCAAAGTCGAGCCCGGCTATGACAATGCCGTAGAGGTGAGGAACCCTTCTGCGGTCGTAAGCGGGAAAGAAGCAGAGCGGGTCGTCAAGGTGCCCATGGGTAAGATCGGGACGCTTAAGGAGTCAGAGTACGGGTGTACCACCATCGTTCCAGATATGCACACGCGCAAGCGCATGATGGCCGAGAAGGTCCGCGAGGGTGGTCCGGGGTCGGGCTTTGTGGCGCTCGCGGGCGGGTTCGGAACTATCGAGGAGGTTATGGAAATGACTACCTGGAATCAATTGGGAATCCATAAGCTGGGCATGGTGTTGCTCAATGCCAATGGGTATTGGGATGGTGTGTTAGCATGGGTGAAGAACTCAGTCCAAGAAGGCTTTATCAGTCGGGAGAACGGCGAGATCTTGGTTGAAGCCAAGGATGTCAGTGAGGTTTGGCCCAAGCTGGTTGGTTACAAGATTAGCAATGGGAGGATGCAGTTGAACTGGGGAGAGGAGTAGGCTGGCTGGTTAGCCTACTGGCGCGAGACTTTAGCCTATCCTCGGCATGAAAAGCCATCAACGTTGGTCATATGTTAGAGGCTAGAAGGGGAAGTACAAGGGAAGGACTAGGGCGCCAATTACGAATTCATGACATGAACAACGCACTGCGTCTGGAGAGTAAATGTCGTATTATCCCGATTTCGTACTAATGCCTGCGTATAACAATCCGAGGAAAGACAGAAGAGCTGCTGCAAATCTCCAGTATTGCAATGACCAATATTTTCATATCTATGGGCGTAACCTCGAAACCTACGAATCGACCTCCATCGTCTCCTCTTCTTTCGTCTCTCCCGACTCTACAGCCTCTAGCAGCGGTACGAGTTGTTGACCCTCGTAAAGCTTGAAGCTCTCAATCTTTCCCTTTCCTTCCTCTCCGGCAAGACCCACCACACCGACAGAAGTATTATCAACAGTCAGTTCCTTGTCCTGGGACAAAGTCTCCTTGAGAGCCCGGAGACCATGGGTGATGAGCTCATCACGGGTACTGTTTGTAATCTTGTCCAGGTTCCGCTCCAAATAAGTCCGGGCCATCTGCGAACGAGCTCCGATGGCGCAGGCCAGCATTTCATGGATCATACCGGATGGTTGGAACTCGAATAGATGGGGGCCAGCTTCGTCAACGCCAGCGACGAGCAGGCCGACACCGTACGGCCGTTTACCGTAATGCTGGGTGTTTGTTTGGGCGCGGTCGGCGATCTGAGTAACGATGCGGTCCACGGGGATTGGTCGGCCGTAAGTCATTCTAGAGCCGAGTGACTGCTGCTTCATGTAGTTGGAGAGCACACGAGCGTCAGATGCAAGACCGGCGATAGCGATGCCCATGTGGGAGTCAATTTCGATAATCTTCTTCTGGTATGAGGAGAGCTCTTCGGCATTTCGCTATAGTGATCCAGACAAATTTACTCATGTTAGCAAGCCGCCCACTGTTTGTTTCTCGGCAATCCAACTGTTGATGGCATTTCGAACCTTCAGGCCGACCAGAACGGCATGTGTCTTGTTAACCAGGCCCACCACGACGGATCCCTGTTTGACGGCTTCTTGCGCATATTCTACTTGAAATATCCGACCCTGCGGGGAGCTGTCCGAAGTAACGATATTAGTGATAGAGCTTCTCCAGCTGGGACGGGGAGCTAGGTGGAACGTCATACAAGGTAACCGCATCGTTATCATAGTTGTTTCGGAACATTATGAAAGTCTGGGGAAAGTAATTATCGGGAGCGAGGAGAAATTATGATATCCAAGTACTGCCAGAGAGGGAGAGGGGCGGCGAGGTATAGTTGATGGGACAAGAGCTGGTGGAGGAGGTACCGTACTAGTAGGCAGTGAGACTGACGCGGTGACCAACGCAATTACCAAAGCTTCCGCTTGCTTGATGGTGGACTTGCCGCCTTGCCGCCTGAGGCACCAACACATTGTAGCTGCCGCCTGCGGTTCGTCCAACGTCACCTCAGCGACTGCATCGGCATCGGTCATTCCGACTACTACTCGAATAACGTCTCCATGCTGAAGGAGCGTTGCCTTCAAATCAAGCTCCACTAACCTCCCTGAGACTATACCAGCTCAAGCTCCGTTTGCGCTACCCAAATACCATTATATCGGCTTTCAGTGTCTGGACCTAGACGGTCCTGTTACTCCGCATCATGACGGCCGGCCTTAAGACAATTATCGCACTGTCGTTCGTATGTGATCCATCGAAGTGATTGTTTACTGTATATTTGAAACACAAAGAAGGAGATTACTGACATCTCTCTTTCATCATTCAGGTCCTTGCCATTGGCTTCCTACTCGTCATTCTTTCCTCAGCTCTTTGGCACAACTTCTTACCGTTGATTGTCGTTGCGACTTACGTTGTTGCTCCCCTACCCAACTGGATCTGCTCACGATGTGCGAACCCAGATGATTTTATGGACAGCTCGGGAAATGCTGCAGCTGATTTTGGGCGTTTCTTAACGGGCTTCCTAGTCTTGATGGGCATTGGTAAGTTGCTCCGAGTTCGATTGAAAATGCGCTGGGCTATGATCGATTATTGAGCTCTATCATTGATAAAAAGACTGTTTTTGGGAATGGTCTCAAGGCTAACTCCGATATTCTATAGCGCTCCCAGCTGTACTTGCGCATAGCGGCGCAATCCAGGTCCCGGCGATGATCATGTCGATCCTAGGTGGTCTCTTGATTTACGGAACAATTATTAGTTTCTCTATGTTCTTCAAGGAGCAGGAAGAGTTTTGAGTCACCATGGGTATCAACTAGTTCGGGTGAAATCACATAGGTGCGCTTGGTCGCATCTGATTTGCCAATTCACCAAACCTACGAAGGCTTCCTCTTATTCATGGAGCCATGGATTCCTTTATGAAATACCTCTTTGTTCTGACGTATGGTGAGAGTCCTTTATGTGAAATTCGCCGCGAATTCCAGCCATTAGTTTACTTTTATTCTATTCGAATGATACGATTGATGTACTATAGCTGCTGTGAGGTTATCTAGAGGTGTTAAGGGAGACTGGAGAGCTTTGAGGTACCCTTGCGGAGAGCATCCCAATGGTACATGTAAATGCCAATATGTAATACCTAGGCACATGCCTGGCAAACATCAACATCACGTGATCACGTGCCGCTTTTTCCAGGCGCGTCGTGTAATTTACAATATAGTCTAGGAAACGCTTACTTCTTCAGCTGACCAAGGTGCCTTTCTCTTGAGAATCCAATATATTTATAAGATGTGAAATATTGAATTAGAAAAGTATATCTAAAATGAACATCTGGTCTGGTGGCATCGTACTGGATGGACAATCTCAACTCCGAGGTGAGGCGGCCGATCAACCTCGATCTATAAGCTACTAAGATCTATACAGGCCTACAACTAATTGACAGATCATCTAATTGGCATTCTGATATAACAAGGGACTCAACGCTAAGTCTTCGCTGCTTTGTGAACCCAGCTTTGATACCATTATATGCGCGCGTTGGGCCAAACCTCGAATTGCATACAAATGATGCGGAAACATCGCAATGGTTAAAAACCAAATTACTTGGGGGTGTTTGGCTCGGAGAGGAGGACATGGATAGGCTCCAGACAGTTCAGTGCCCAGTTGGTCTTCTTGTGAGTGTCGATAACATGATACGAACAAAAACAGGGTCAACCACCACAGACATACTAGTGTATGGCGTCCTATCAAGCGCAACGTCATTGAAACGTCCTCCAACTCCTCCCGTCTCCTCTTCCGCAAGCTCTGATGAAAGTGCTCTACGAACTATCAGACAAGAACTGAGAATATATGCTGCTCCCATCTCCTCGTCCCTTATCATCAGAACGCATGCCCTCCCAACACCGCAAAGTACGAATGAACTTCTTGGACATGAAACACTTGCAGAATTCCTTCCAGACATCCGTTCTCCGAGCCCCAAGCGTAAGCGGGTGGCAACATTGTTTGAATCGGTTACACAACATCATAAGAGGGTGCGTCAGAAGGGAGGGGCGGGTGTGTCTCAGTTGATGGGGCACTCCCATTTACAGTCATCACACCAGTCACAAATTCTCCGCATCAAGCGGGAGTCTGAGGAACCTAGTCTTCCTTTATTAGACCGAATTGCCGCACAACGCTCAAGATCTCTCTCCGTTGGCGCGAACCTAAACCCTAGCAAGCCTTCAGAGCTTCGTACGGAGCATCCTAGGCCCGGCAGCAATCGGGGACACCCACGTGAGTTGATCAAGAGAAATACGCCCAATCCCTTCATCGAATCCTCTTTGCGGAAGGAGGGAGAACCCTCACCGGCGTTACCTTCATCTGATGGGAGGGTTGAGCTTTCATCTGCACCCAAGGATACCGAAGACGTCATTCTCGAAAACAAGAACACAATCTCTCGTACGATATTAACATGCATGCGGCTATATGGCTTCAATCGCTCGACGACGCGGTCCGGATCTTTGAACAAGAACCCGAATAGTCACGATATGCTTCCTTCTCACGCCGAAGAAAAGGATCCTCGCATCACGGCGGCAGTCGCACCTCTGGCCACGCCAACCCCAAGCACAGATGAAGACGAGTTTAAAGCGATGTACCATGCGACCTATCGCGCATCCACCTTCGCCCTACGGAAGTATCTGAAAGAAATGCCTGTTAGTCAAGGCAGCTCAAAATACTTGCCGCCTTTGCTGGATAAAGGAAAGGCAATGACGTATATTGATGAGTTCCTGAGATTATTCTGTGAGGAAAACTGAACCTGTCTGGTACAGTGAACGAGACATGATGTTACGATGTATATAATCACATCCACCTAAACAATAGATTACTTTGGAAACATTCCGCCAATATAACTTAAAGAGTTGTTGATCATTCTATACTACGTTGTCTCTGTATTCAAACAGGGAACAAAGCCACCATGGCCTACGAGTATTTGGACTTTGTAGAAACCAAGAAAGTAATATATTCCATGCATGTTCCATTAACAAGGCAGCTCTGCTAGTAGTAGTAAAGCGATGACGGTATCGGTCTTGTGATTTTCCGACCGCCGAAGTGCATCATCGCCAACCTTCCCGATAGCTACGGAAGATCCGAACTCCATCCGCATATCAAGTTTACCTCTATTGGTGTACAAGATAGTTTACACTTGATTAAAACTCTAGACTGCTACGCCATGGATGTTTCCAACAACCGTCTTTTCCGGTTCTCCAAACCGGAATGGTTAAACAACAATAGCGTCCGCAACGCAGGCGTCTACACATCGGGAGCATTGGTGAGCTTATCTGCCCGTCCTATGTCAAGGCGCAATCGTGCTGACGAAGTCTACCAAAGTTTTCTCTCGGCTTCTTCTTCTTAGTCGATGCAGCCGCATTCTCTCACAGCTCACGAAATGGGTCAAACGTGCATGTCAAATTCGTCGACTGGATCCCCGGTATTTGCTCCGCGCTCGGAATGCTTGTTATCAACTCAATCGAGAAGTCACGGCTGCACGCAGATAGCTGGAGCTACAGTGGAAGCGGTGTCGCGTGGAAAGCGCGGTTTGTACTTTTCCTTGGGTTTGCGCTATTGGCCGGCGGTCTGGCAGGCAGCGTGGTTAGTATCCCTTTACAGATCCGAATGATGCCGCGAGATAGATACGCTCTCTGTCGTGAATATTCAATGATGACTAACAGCTTCCCCAGACGGTCATGGTTCTTAAATACCTCATTAAACAATATCCACTGCAAACACTATACTTTGGAATCGCTAATATCGTTGCGAATGGACTCGTCATGATGAGGTATGCGCTTCATATCTGCCTTTTACTGGACGGTTCACTGACTGCTTTCCTCGGTAGCACGATTGTTCTCTGGATTTCACAGAACATAGAAGATGATTACACCTACAACCTTGCGTTGTAGTAACTGAGGGAATGTGGTGCTTATTTTGGGATTATATCATGATTAGCTGTTTATCTATCTTTCCCCGTTTGTTCTCCTGAATGGCTAGCGTAGTCGCGATTCATATCTCCTCTAGTCTTATGTTATGATTATGTTTGTGGGATGCCTATACGGTCAATTACATGATTTCAGTTTCCTTGTATACCCTACTCAAGTGGGCCGCATAAGTACGAGTTCCGAGCCCTTGATACCGGGAGACAATGAAGCAGGAACGGGTGTCGTACTGCATTCAGGCAACAACATATTTTGACTCGGCAGATGCATAATAACCAGTTCAATACTAGTAACATAAAGCAGTCCCGTTGACTTTTAACTGGCCGTAAAGAGTTTTATTATCTAGATATCCCTTTGTAATATGCGGCTCGATTGAAGTACAAAGTCTTCCCTCATCCATGTGTAAACTAAGCCAAGTCTGGCTATGAATACAGGAAACATGATCCCAGCCTGTACAAACGTAGCCTTGAGGCGAGGAGGCGGGATATCATTCCCAGGAATAGATCGATGGGAGCCTATCACGGCAACCCGGCATTCGTCGTCGTTATTTCAGGTCAGCATCCTCAACAGACAGTCACTGAATGAGAGTGACAGCAATCGCAGTAGATAAAACGTCTGTCTTCGAGTGAGCCCATACAGCCGCACGTGCGAGTAACCTCATCGCGCCAGTAGTGAAAACGCGCCATAGCGAGGCATTGGGACATTTCAAACAACCATATGCACGAATGATCCTTTAAGCAGACGAAGGAACGGGGTGCGCCCGCAATCTATTCATAATGGCATCCACAGCCTCCATGTCTCCAGCATCGACTTTCTCCCCCTGAGGATATCCCTCAGGCAGGTGCTTTACCAACTCATCCATAGCGGGCTGGTAGTTGCGCACGGCCGACGAAAGAGCGAACACAGCCTTCTTCCGCGTAGCGGGGTTCGAATCCGTAGTCGACATGGTGACCAGCTTAGGAACAGCGTTGAAGACGATGAGCTTATCCTGCGCCTTTTCGTTATTTTGGACGGCGGTACCGATACACCACGCAGCCATGCGTCTCATCTCTGCTTCGTCGTGCTGAAGGAGTTCAACCAGCGGCGTCCACAGGCCGAGGGGCTCGAGGTTATTTGCGTTATCAATAGACTCTATGAGCTGTTCGAAGTTGTCGAATGCGATCAGTTTGTTCTCGAGGTCAACTTCATCGGAGTGTAGTGCTTCCATAGAGGCTTTCATAAGGTCGGCGTCGGAGGGGCCACCGAAGAGAGCGGAGAGCATCTCTGGAGTGATGCCACGGGCAGCGGCATCAGTGGTAGTATTGGAGGCATTGGGGTCGTCGGATTGTTGGTTAGTGGAGTTTTTGATACTCCATTTGAGGAGGTTGTTCATGTTTGCGTCCATGCTGGGCAGGTTCTTCTTTGATTAGATTTTTGGAGGGGAAAGGAAGAAATTAAATTGGGTATGATTCGTACGAGAGTTATAAGAAAACTAAAATGGAGAAAAAAAAAATTGTAGTGAAAATAATTTAGATTGGGTATGTTGTCGAGTCTCTTTTTGTCTTCTGAATAATGAACAAAAAGAAAGGAACGAATATTTCGGAGGGGCAATTTAGTGGTGTTCTCGATGCGTCCAGATGGTTCAGGAATCTTCCCCGCCGCTTGCCCAATACCACCACAGCAAACCCTTAGATATATACATTGTAATGTTGAACAAAAACATGCTGAAGCGCATCTCGAATCCATTAATTTAGGAATTGACCACTATGGAACGCCTCTTCTGCTTCATACAGAGATGGGCTCAGAATCTGATAGGTACCAGATTTACCCCTCCATAACTTACTCGACCCGCAGGCGGGCTATGACTGATCATATACTTAACTACTGCGGACTACTCCGGAGTAGTAGGCCTGAGAAGATAACAAATCTCCTTCCTCAGCACGAACAAGACAGACTCGTGCAGACCCGCTCTTCCGATACGGATACGGAGGAAAGCTGTAGTGGATCTAAAATTCCCCGGCATGCAATGCGTCTTGGAGCTTCCAGTCACGAACCTTTCCTCCCTTTACCAACACTATATGATGTTTGTAGCTATATGTGCAGTTGCTGGAGATGGTTACGCCAAGCATAGGGGTTAGGGTAGCCCCTAATTGTCCAAGGGAATGCCAATCTTGTGTATTAGCTCTGCTTTTGAACGATTTCGATATGCTCACTTTAACATGAGGGTGTGACAATAGATAATGGGAATCGGGATCTAACTTGGATAGCATCGCATACATGCAACTAGTACTGTACATATCGACCGATACAATACAGTACATAAATTGTATCGCCCGCTTACATAATACATATTCGTCGCACAAAATCCTCCTACCCCGCGATGGGATGTCAACCCCGCGGACACTGTCAGTCCATTGTGAAGCTGGCTGGTATTGAATGACGACCGTAATTACGAAAATATTCCAACAGTGATCGACCGATTTCTCCCGGGAATTGGGCACCGGTACTATTGGTACTCATGAGAATCTCATCGGAATGGATGAAAAGGCGGTAAGTAAGGCAGGAATCGCAGCACAGTATGTACGCGCACATGCAATGGAAGATAGCGTATGGATATGACCGCCATTAGTATCGTCGCCTATCAAACCTTCAATGGGGGTGAATTAATTTCCCTTGGAAGAGACTTGTTGAAGATCAGCAATAAGCCTGACATTCAGAGACCCCCACAATCTTCTAGACCCTAGACAATGGTGATTCGCAAGAAGAACGTAAAAAAAGAGGGGCAAGGTTCAGAGGGATTGTGCTCGTAAAGAATCTGGAAGCCTGGAAATTCGACATCGTCATCATGTCCAGAGCTTATGGTGATAGCCGACCCTGATTACTTTTGTGGCCCTGTTCGCCGGGACGCTATGGGCTGAACCATTCGTAAACAGCCACAGGATCTGCCCCACGAGGATGCGCAAGTGGTTTTGCCATCCAGCAGTGCTTGAAGGAAAAGAGGACACCTCAGCTGGTATCCTTCCCGAACCGTTCTTACCTTGGAGGCGACGATAGCGGGAATTCGGGGGCGAAACTATATGGAATGGAGATCGAGGAAGGAATGGAAGAATTAACCACCGTTCCTACTAGTATCTATTTTGCTTCTTCTCTTTTGTCCAAAAGAAGAACGTCTAAAAACCAATATGGAATGGATTGCAACTGGTCCAACTTCTCTCGCTCTTGTTCCGTACCGGAAATCTATTACGGTTCATTACTGACACAGTGTGGCGGTGACAGCAGTCGGGCCCAACGGCACCACAAGAAACCCCCTATTTGCCGCCTAATCATAGAACAGCGTGGTCCCGTATAGTCCAATTTAGGCTTACCCACATACGCTCACCTAGCATGCTCCTCTAAGGCCACTCACTTGCCTTTACCCCCCTAATACCTAAATTTACCGCCAACCTCTCCTTTTCCTCTTCTTAACACCACTTCCCCCCTCCCCCCTTCCCTTTTCTGCGACTACTGCTTTTCTTACTAAATACGCTCGACCAGTAATTCTGCTCCGTCTCTCCTCCTCCACCCACACCTCAACCAACTTACTTCCACCACACTTGCTACTCTCTCCCTCTCTCACTCACTCACCCAACTTGACCTTCATCACCACCTTATTCTCTCCTCTTTCTCGTCCCTATCTTCCCACCCTTTTTTAATAGCTCTTCTCATTCTTGTTTCCTTTCCTTTTCTTTTTTTTCCCCCTCGTAGTAATCCTATTCAGTCATCATGGAAGGTACGTTTTCTGCCACCTCAGCGCCTTGCGTCTAGCTGTTCTCTTCCCCTCCCCCTTCCGACGCTTTGTCCGACCGTTACTAATATCATCTGTCTCACTCGTATAGAGGAAGTTGCTGCTCTCGTCATTGACAATGGGTATGTTCTTGTTGGTTTTTGATGGTTTTGTTGATGGAAAACCCCCCCGTGTTTTCCATCCCATTCGAGCAGCAAAACACCAGCTGCCGGCACCGGTCGCACCGATCGAGAATTCCTTTCCCGACGCAGCTTCTAGCTTTTATGTTTTCTGGAATCGCAACGACGAGATGGATTTTCTTTTATTCTCAATGCGTAAATGTGACTTGGCTCCTAAACTAACAAAACTGCCCTTAGTTCGGGTATGTGCAAGGCCGGTTTCGCCGGTGACGATGCCCCCCGTGCTGTGTTCCGTAAGTCAACCCCCGCATTAACCTGATACATGCCCCTCCCGCGCTCGCCATCTCTCTCCAAGTTCTCAGGTGTAGCTATTTGCTGTTTTCTCGCAGTAAATAAGCGCCATCTGGATGGATCAGCTGTTGACGCGTGGCCCCACATCATGAGGAACTTGATTTACTGACCTGAAATTTAGCCTCCATTGTCGGTCGTCCCCGTCATCATGGGTAAATTCCTCCGATTCTCCCAGCTAGCTACTCCAGAGCGATGGCCACTGACAATATATCAGTATCATGATTGGTATGGGTCAGAAGGACTCTTATGTCGGTGATGAGGCACAGTCCAAGCGTGGTATCCTCACCCTCAGATATCCCATCGAGCACGGTGTCGTCACAAACTGGGATGACATGGAGAAGATCTGGCATCACACATTCTACAATGAGCTCCGTGTTGCTCCTGAGGAGCACCCGGTTCTCTTGACCGAAGCCCCTATTAACCCCAAGTCCAACCGTGAAAAGATGACCCAGATCGTCTTCGAGACCTTCAACGCCCCTGCCTTCTACGTCTCCATCCAGGCCGTCCTGTCCCTGTATGCCTCCGGTCGTACCACCGGTATCGTTCTGGACTCTGGTGACGGTGTTACCCACGTTGTCCCCATCTACGAGGGTTTCGCCCTCCCCCACGCCATTTCCCGTGTTGATATGGCTGGTCGTGACTTGACCGATTACCTCATGAAGATCCTGGCTGAGCGCGGATACACTTTCTCCACCACCGCTGAGCGTGAAATTGTCCGTGACATCAAGGAGAAGCTTTGCTACGTCGCCCTCGACTTCGAGCAGGAGATTCAGACCGCCTCTCAGAGCTCCAGCCTCGAGAAGTCCTACGAGCTTCCCGATGGCCAGGTCATCACCATTGGTAACGAGCGTTTCCGTGCTCCTGAGGCTCTCTTCCAGCCTAGCGTTCTGGGTCTGGAAAGCGGTGGTATCCACGTTACCACCTTCAACTCCATCATGAAGTGTGATGTTGATGTCCGTAAGGATCTCTACGGTAACATCGTCATGGTATGTTTTTCTCCCTAGGGCCTCGGGTCCATTTCAGAGAGTAGCAAATCACTAATGAATACTTAGTCTGGTGGTACTACCATGTACCCTGGTATCTCCGATCGTATGCAGAAGGAAATCACCGCCCTTGCCCCCTCGTCTATGAAGGTCAAGATCATTGCTCCTCCCGAGCGTAAATACTCCGTCTGGATTGGTGGTTCCATCTTGGCTTCCCTGTCCACCTTCCAGCAGATGTGGATCTCCAAGCAGGAGTACGACGAGAGCGGTCCTTCGATCGTTCACCGCAAGTGCTTCTAAGGTATAGTTCACCTACATGCTTCCTTGAAATCAACCCTCACTGACCCCCTACTGCAGCTCTTGCGCATGATTAGTTTTTTTCGTCGTATTTTCCTGTATTAAAATATCAAACGGAGACTGGCGACATGCGGGCCTTCTCTGACTCGGACTAGGAGGAAGATCGCCTGAAAAAGGAACTTTGTTTTAGCTGTGGAATAGAGATGGTTTATTTGAGACGCTTGTCGCTCGATGCGGGCGCTTTTGCCGGCAGCAAGTTGTTCCTGAAAGCAAGAAGGGGAAGAGGGACGTAGGCGAAGGATGTACATGGGTCATGTGGACAGAGGGGTGAAAGCTCTATTCATATAGTTCTACACTCGTGTTTGAATCCTTATTTCCATACTGGACTTTTCTCCCTAACGAATTCTTGCCTCCGGGCTGGCCACGATTCTAAAATGCTGTTAAAACACGGGGCTCGGCTTCAAATTGACTGCGCCTTGCCACGATTGTCTAGTGTTACTTCATGGGGCCTATGTAGACTCTGCAGCAGGGGCGTATCATCTACAGCGCACTCCGGCCAAGAATCGACAGATGTACCTGGTAGGTCGTTTGCGGCTCAAGAACACCAGCCATCGTAGTACAAACCATGATGTCATTGCCGTCCACAGACCAGTCTGGGCCCCGTTCGTAAGCAAGCTGTAACTATGTTATCGCGGGCTTCTGTGATATTGTTGATGGGCCAGGTGCCCCATTGGAGATCGGACAAAAGTCATCGAGTTAGTCTAGCATCTATATAGACTTGACGTATGCATAATCTGTTCACTTTTAAAATTCTCATCTGCTTTGGTCTTGAGTTCATCCATCGTCGCACAGTAATCAGAAGAAGATAAAACATCAGGAAAAAAAAAAAAGAAAACCCGAAGGGTGAATCATCGCATATCACCGAATGAATATACAACAGTGCATCTAAGCGTCCCACGTCTCCAATCCCTGGAGGATACATCCCTCCTCTCCCTCGTTCTTATTCTTGAGCTCACCGACCTCGTAGACCGTCTCTCCCTCCTTCTGCAGCAGATCCTTGACTGCGGCAGCGGCCTCCTTCTCAACAGCAATGATCATACCCACACCGCAGTTGAGCGCACGCGCCATCTCAGGGGCAGTGACATTGCCGTTCTTCTTAAGCCAGGCGAAAACTGGCGGAAGCTGCCAGGTAGAGACGTTGATATGCGCAGTCAGCGTCGAAGGCAGCATACGAGGCACATTGTCAACCAGACCGCCACCAGTGATGTGGGCAAGACCCTTAATGGCTGACGAGAAGGGGCCGGTAGTCTTGTTGCTGGAGGGGATGGAGAGCGCTTTCAGGAGAGGCTTCACGTAAATGCGGGTTGGGGTAAGGAGGGCACGGCCGAGGGAAAGAGGTTCGTTGCTGAAAGGCATTGAGAAAGGAGCCGGGTCGTTGTAGCTCAATCCGGAGCGTTCGACGATTTTCCGGACGAGAGAGTACCCGTTCGAATGAGGACCGGAGGAAGCCAAGGCGAGGAGAACATCGCCGTCTTGCATAGCGGAGGTCTCTGGAAGAATAGCACGAGCATTGTCTCCAACAGTGTTGATCGCACCTACGGCAGCACCCACAGCATCATAGGTGTCGTCAATGAAGAGGCCAGGCATTTCGGCAGTCTCACCGCCAATGAGGGCACATCCGGCCTGCACACAACCGTTGGCAACACCGGTGACGAAAGCAGAGGCCGTGTTGACGTCCAATTTACCGCAAGAATAGCAGTCGAGGAAAAACAGGGGCTCTGCGCCTTGGACGACCAGGTCGTTGACGTTCATGGCTACAAGGTCAATACCCACCGTGTCGTGGATTCCCACGGTGTGTGCGATCTTGAGTTTGGTTCCAACACCATCGATGGCTCCGATCAATGTAGGGGAGTGAGGGTGGTAGGCAGAGTTGGCAGCAGCCAGAGAAAAGAGACCCCCAAAGCCACCGATCACTGCATCTGTACCAGGACGCTTGGTCTGAGCAACAGAGCTCTTAATCTGATTGACGAGGTCATTGCCAGCGTCAATGGAAACACCGGCAGCGGCATAGGTGAGAGACTCCTTCTGGGATTCAACAGCATCTCTTTGCCTGAAGGCACGGTGCGCGATGTCCTTACGGTAGAACATGTCTTCAAAGTGAATTGTGGAAATGCCGGAATAGCTCTTGCGGACAGCTTCCTCGAGACTCGATGCTGTAGCGGTAGAAGCAATGACCCGACCACCAGCAGTCTGGAGTTCGTTGCCAACGAGTGTAGTTCCGGCATGGAAGATCAAGGTGTCCTCCGGAACCGGGTCAAGGGTGATGGTTTTGCCCTTGGCATAAGATCCAGGATATCCACCGGCCACTGCGATGACGGTGGTAGAGAAGTCGGGCTTGATGTTGATGGAGACACCGTCGAGCCAGTGTTCGGTACAAGCAACCATGATCTCCGCCAAATCAGTGTCATCGCTGAGCAGGGGCAGGAGAGTTTGAGTCTCCGGGTCTCCACCTCTAACATTATATTCGAGGACCTTAGGGCCATTCTT
Organism: Aspergillus pseudonomiae; assembly: GCF_009193645.1. Classification (NCBI taxonomy): domain Eukaryota; kingdom Fungi; phylum Ascomycota; class Eurotiomycetes; order Eurotiales; family Aspergillaceae; genus Aspergillus; species Aspergillus pseudonomiae. Next base: position 127,378 of record NW_022476089.1, read on the forward strand.
CGTCATCATAAGACCGGTGAAGAGGATACCCACGAAAGGGAAACCTTGAAGCAGTTAGCGCTCTATTGGTGTAATTTTGTGCCCAATGTGGAAGGACAAACCATCTCGCCTCATGCCGTCAACTGAAGGCTGCACAATGGTGCGGTCAATCTCCTCAAGGACTTCCTTAGAAGAGATTGGGGTAGGGGCATAGCAGCCCATACCGCCGGTGTTGGGACCCTGGTCACCGTCGAAGATACGCTTGTGATCCTGTGCAGGAGGGAGGGAGCGGATAGTGTAGCCGTCACTGAAGGTGAGAACACTGAGCTCATCACCCTCGAGATACTCTTCGATAACAACCTCGTTACCAGCATCGCCGAACTGGCGGTCCAACATCATTTCGCGGAGTGCTTGGTGGGCTTCCTCCTTGGTCTGCGGGATAACAACACCCTTGCCACCAGCCAGGCCATCTGCCTTAATGACAACATTGTGGGAAATGGAGTCGATGTATTGACGGGCAGGCTCATACTCGCGGAAGTTCTCGTACGCAGCTGTGGGAATGTTATGGCGCTTCATGAAATCCTTGGAGAAGGCCTTGGAGCCCTCCATGCGCGCAGCGGCCTTGGAAGGGCCAAAACACCTAATACCAACTTATCGAAATGTCAACATGTCGTCTGTCTTGTTTGTAACTGAGGTTCTCCCCACCTGCTTGGAAATATCCTTGGATGCCATCCACAAGAGGCGCCTCCGGTCCCGGAACCACCAAGTTGACTCCGTTCTTTTGAGCGAATGCCACTAGGCCAGGGTAGTCATTGCCCTTGACATTGGCATTGGAAATCTTGCTAGGAGCCCCCAAGCCAGTTCCACCATTGCCTGGGGCGACATACACGATTTCGACCCGAGGGGATTGACTCAGCTTCCAAGCCAGGGCATGTTCGCGGCCGCCGTTGCCGACGATGAGGACGCGCAACTGTTCTTGGGACATTTCGAATGCAGTGTTCTCGAGTAAACCTAATTGAGGAAATTATTAGGAACTGGGTTTCCTACCCTCACGAGAATAGTATTGCAGAGAGGTAACATATGTGGTGGACTGCTTTTTAGGGCGGAAAGAATGGAGGGGCAAGCCATAGTATATGAAATAGTGGAAGTGCCCCTCTCTTTTATCATTGTTGAGGTTTCAATACCCAAGAAACCTCAACAAACACACAATTATATCAGAACCAGTACTCACCTCACTAGAGAGTCAACTTGAGAGCAAGCTGCATGTATAGCAAGTGTATCGCTTGGGGAAGAACCAAATCTTGAGTTCTCGGGGGTGTTAAGAGTCACCGCACCTTTTTTTTTTCTGCTGGCGGGACGGCGGGGCGTCTTTTTCTCCGACCCCGGATTTGGCTATGAGATTGAGTGTATTTTATTAGTCGTTGGTTTAGGTTTTTTTTTTTTTTTTTTTTTTTTTTTTTTTTTTGGGTTTTTTTTTTTTTTTTTATATATCCTTCTACGGAGTAATTCTGGGTGTAATTCTTTTCTTTTTTTTGTTTTTTTCCCCACTCTCTTCCCGTACAAGAATATGGATACATGGAATACATATACATGTGTGTGTAGTGAGTGTTCTGTTATCAGTACAAAGGCTAGACCAAAAGAAATCTGGAGAGATGGGGCTTGTCCGATAAGAGTTCGGCTCCGAATGAGTAGCATCTACCTCTTATCCCTTCGATACTTACGATGTTCAACACTTAGCCAAGGAATATAGAAACTGAAAAGTGTCAGAAATCAAAAGAGAACACGAACAGAATGGCTTTGATTGTCGCCCACGTGATACATACTGTATATATACCGTATGGCATGTTTCTGCCACCATCGTACTGTACTGTACTGTACATACGACCTAATTTCAGAATGATCCATACCGCCGGGCTTCTCGTCACCCCCAGAGCGGTCAGGAGCTGCACGGCAGAAAAATAAAAAAAGAGCAACTGTAATGAAGCTGCGCAACCTTTTCAACTTTCAAGCATCAACACTTTTCAACCCGCTCTTATCAATTGACAGAAATATCAGTATTTACTGCTCCTGAGGCTGCTCCGAAATACTTGACCTGAATGTTCCGGGCTTCCTTGCGGTCTGTTTCAGACCCTCTCCGCGAACATGTCTGCATCTCCTGTTTAGCCCAGAGGCTCGGAGGTCGCACTAGGCTCCGTCTGTACTCCAACACTCCATATCGCGCAAACTCGGGCATTGAAGACGCATCCCCTCGGGTTGTCTCAGAGGGTTTGTCGGCTCTAGACAAGGTACGATCATCACCGGACCATGCATTTTGCAATTCAACTGTCTACTTTGTGTCTCCCGTCGTCCAATCGCACTTTACAACTCGCCTACTCTATGGCGTATGTAACACAGACTGACTTTGCTTTGATGAAAAGAGCCCACCACTGCAGAAAGACCAGAAGAGCCGGACTCCTGGCGAACATCCAAAACAGCACAACAAGAGACTCAATCGCCTCAAATCGACTTCCAATGCTCGCGACGATGATGAAGCCGTCACCACCAAAAATGATGATGACACTACCTCGCCAACCGAGGATGGTGAGCCATCTAAGGATCAGTCGCCGCGTACTACTAGCAAGGGACCAAAGAAAATTACTGGAAAGGCTCGAAAGATGCCTGCGATCAAAGCTCGGAGAGTCTTAGCCAAGGAGAAGCAAAAGACGAAAGCCTCGAAAGACCACCCAGATCAGAAAGAACAGCGTGCTGCAGCGACTGAAGAAGATCCGGTGAGCATAACTTATGGACGCCGCATTACTGGTATCGCTAAACAATGTTAGACATCTCGTATCAAGTCGTCGCTCCAATCGATCGTTTCTCACCTGGATTCAACGAAAGCTACAAGTGTAAGAGAACAGGAAAGCCCTAAGAACCTGTCATTCGTTATGAGCTCTATACACGCAAAGGAGCATGGCAAGGTCGAATCGAAAGACCTGCAGTTAAATCGTGCGTATTCTTGTCAATTAGCTACATCGAACACACTCTAATTACCACTAGCTCTGGATGTTGAAACAGCGCCCGTTCCGCGACTCTCTTTTGGCCTTGAAAGGGTTTTGTTCAAGTAAGTACCCCAAGTGCCTGTCTCAGAAGTGGGCCCAAACTTACCTTTTTGTTCCAGCCCGGGCGTCTACCATCTTCGGGACCCCCGTTCTCGTGTCTACAACTTTGACCCCTACTTGGGCCAGATCATGCCCGTCACCGAGTTCGATTTCGATGCTTTGAAGGACTATATCACCTCTTCCAAGGATCATACGCTCCGGGATATAGCGGTGAAGGAAAAAAAGAAGTACATAGGATCATCTTCAAGCATGACCTCTGTGTTATCCCACTTTCATTATCTCCTTTCGGCATGGAGGGGAGTTGATATTCGGACCTTGTCCCAGGGCTTTCCAGATAAACTGAGGTCCTTCACACGTCTCCTTCGTGCTCCTTCAGCCATGTTTCTCCGATACCAAGATGGGGTCTACGCCATCGACGCTGACAAAGAGTTTGAGTCTGCCAATATCCTGATGAACTTGGGAAAATCAATGGAAAAACTCCTTACCTTACCGAAGGATGATTTTGAACGCTACAGGCGGTCAAGTGAGAACAAGATCTCTGCCGAGGAGGAACAGGCTATTCCTGAGTCCTATCACTATTCTACGCTTGGTGATTTCCTCATGAGGTCTCAGTTGGATGCGTATGATCCTAGGCTTCCAGGAACTGGCATGTTCGATCTCAAGACGAGGGCTGTAGTCTCAATTCGGATGGACGCCCGTAACTTTGAACGTGGTCTTGGTTATGAAATTCAAAACCGCTACGGCGCATTTGAATCCTACGAACGCGAATTTTACGACATGATCCGAGCGGCTTTTCTTAAATACTCTCTTCAGGTGCGAATTGGCCGTATGGATGGTATCTTCGTTGCCTTTCACAACATTGAGCGTATTTTCGGATTCCAGTACGTCAGCTTACCGGAAATGGATCAAACATTGCATGGCCAGTATGACACGGCATTGGGTGACACAGAGTTCCGTCTGAGCCTCGCATTGTGGAACAAGATTCTAGACAAAGTCACGGCGAAGTTCCCCGAAAGGTCCATTCGTCTTCACTTTGAAACCCGAGACGCTCAAACTCCGTTCATGTACATCTTCGCGGAACCCGTCACTGATGATGAGATCCACTCTATTCAGACCAGAAATCAGGCTGAAATCGATGCGTATCAGCGACGTGTTTTGAACCTAGCTCCCTCCGAGGAAGAAGACGCTCCATCCACAGATGGTAAAGAAGAGGTTCAGCCGTCTAGCGGTTCTGATAAGCAAGAAGGGTCAGTTGATGAAGAGACGAGCTCATCAGAAGTTGGCCCCGAGGATTATGAAGCAGAATATGACTCGTCAGCGCCACTTGACGAGGCCTTCCTCTCGGAAGTTGAAAATGAAGTCGCAGAGAAAGCCCCTAACAACGGCCGCGAGTTACTTGCAATGACTCTTGTGACTAAGAACTTTGTCAACGGTAGAATCGTTGAACGGCCTAACGACTTAAAAACAAACGATCAATGGACTGTCGAGTACGAACTAAGCGTATTGAAAGGAGAAAAAGCACGCGCCTTGTATGCAGCGTGTCAAAAACGTCGGGAGAAGGCTCTCACGGGCCGAGGAGAGGATGAACAAGACGTCGCAAACAACGTATACATCCGGCGACTACGGGAGATCAGCAAAAAGGGCCGAGACTACCGCAAGACAGAGAATAAGCTGGACAAAGAGAATGGCATCGTTGTATTGGACGATGCAGCCTAATCAGCCAACTTTGGGGATCAGCAAGGACCCAGTCATGCGTCCCATTCATTCATCCACCTTATAATACTTCTTTCTCCATTCTACAGATACCTCTCAAGATCTTATGTATAATATTGCCTCGCACTCCAGGTTTTATGATTGTGGGATTGGAGTGTTTGCATCCAGGGCGTTCGGCCTGTACCATTCCTGTATGGCGTTTGTTTGATGTTCCAACCCAGGGTACTGCGTCTGGGTTCTAGATAGCATTGTGTATACGATTGGCTGTTTTTTCTTCAGTTGGTATATAATTTACTTGCGGGTTTTAGACACCTAATCCACTCACATTCAGCGCAATCTATATACGTAATAAATCCGTGGCACTGAGAAGTTCAACGCTAGTCGTAGTGTTGAGGTTGGCTTCTGTAGCAATGAGATGCTGTGGATAAAGATAAGAGGGAGACAATAACCCATGAATCAGGACCTTTTCTCAGGTTCCTTGGATTCCAACCAGTTGACAATACTTGGTGAAGTGCAAGGGGTGTTTGTGAGACCACTACACATATACAACCCAACATCAACTTGAATCACAGCCAAGTAAAGTAACATAATCGGATCAGTCTATATTCACAAAATATATACATATATACATACATACGTAGTACCGCTATATATCCAGTCTAACACCATACTACAAAAGCCCCAAAACAATAGCCCAATTCAATCCCGTGGTTCAATCTTTCAAGACCGATGAAGATAGGTTCTATGACATTAACAATTAGGGCATCAAGTGAACTCAAAAAAGCAACGCATTTCCCGATAGACTTCACAAAAACACCTAAAGAATTTGACCCCTCAAATAGGATAGATTGCGCGGGGTAAACGCCGTCAAACCGATACGCCAAACTCGCAAATATCAATCCAAGTACGTCTCTTGGTGGTTGGATGTTGGCCTTTCCAGAGGCAGACGGAGGCAAGGGGGAAAGTAAGGTGAAAAAGATAAAAAAGACACTCGAGACAGGCCAGAGCGAACACCAGCTAGTCGAGGTCAATGTCAATTGAGGATGGCGGAGGAGGATATGAGAGACGCCATGCAATCAGAATGGATAGCAAGCAGCTTTCATCCTTCAAGCTGCAAGACGTGCGATTGAGAGAAGTGCTACCAAAGACAGGGGACGACTCAGACGTAGAGGGGGGGGGGGGGGGCAGATAAAGAGAGAAAGGTTGAAGTATTTCATAGGGACCGTTGGAGTAGGTAAATCTTTCGACTAGCGAAAATGTATTTCAATGGGTCTCGTGGCTCAGATTTCGTGATTCGTCCCATAAGCGAAGGAGAAGAACCCCCTTTTTCTCTTAATGGGGTTTGAACGAGTGTCAGGACTATCGAAAGTCCCCTAGGTCAAGTTTGGGCGGTGACCATTGCAACGTCGGCGGTCTGTCACGAGAAACGCAAACAGCTCCGGGCCTCATTTTTTCCGTCCGTCTGCGCTCTCTTGATGCGCCTCCCGAAAGAATTCCTCTTAGCGTCGACGAAGTTGTGCCATATGAGCTGCGGGCACTCGCAGCTGTACCCGCACTGGTAGAAACGGTACTGGAGCTGCGGGCACTGCGAACACTGCTGGATTTACTGACGACGGGTGGCATAGAAGGAACCGGCACTGCTAGCCGTGACGAAGGCCCACTAGAACTGGCGTAATCTGACGGTAAAATATGAGGTGCATACTCAATAGAGAAAGGAGCTGTCTGTGGGCGCATTCTGGGCTCAATTTGTATGCTGGTTTCCGTGTCGAGACTTCGGAAAATGTCTAGATGGCTTGCTTCGTTGGGCTGGCTTGCCTTTGGCGACGGTTGTGTATTTGTCTGCGGCCTTGGCTGAATTTCCTTTTCAGATACTGTTACGTCGAATTTCAGGTTGTCCAGCATCGTCGCGAGGCTCGCTGCCGTGTTGGGGCGCCCGTCGCTGGCAGCATCATCGCCGTCAAGCGCAGCAGTTTCAACCTCAATTCCATTGGCCACGTTGAAGTTCCGGAATAGATAACGACGTAGGCGAGAAACCTCCGCGTCCCATTTCAGATTCAGCGATTGCAGGATCACTTCAATGTCGTGGTGTAGGAAAGGTGAGGTTTCGGCAGCTGCCAGACTGTTGGGCATAGAGACCCCGGAGCGAAGGTGGCCCGACGCATGCGAGTGTTTACTTGATTTATGTCCCACTGTCGCATGTTTTGCCGCGTTCAGTGATCGACGGATAGTACTCGTAGTGGAACTCTGCGCGACACCCATATCACGTTTGACGCTTTCAACCTCTCGGCGCACCTTGTCAAGTGAGTGAATCCTATCGCGGTCCATGTATGATAGACTCAATAGAGACTTGTTCCGCTGCAGGCCGTTAACTAGAACGGTGAACGACTGTAAGTTGATGTCGTTGTTTTCACAATAGACCTCACGAAGACAGTCATTCTCCTCCAGTACGGAGGCCAGTGTATTTGCGCCCTGTAACCCCAGTTTTTGGTGTTCGATTCTCAGCACTTTCAAGGACTTGTTCTTCTTCAGACCAGTCAGTGCTAGATTGAGACCAATGCCAAATCTCGCCACATCTAGGTGGGCACTTTCTCCACTGATATCCAAGTCTTCCAACGTCTCATTCTCTTCGAACATTAACTGCAATGCTCTGCACGTTTCCGGTCCTGCATCGTACGGCAGGGATGCTTTCGAGATATCAAGATACTTCAGGGATCGGTTTTTGCGCAAAGCCTCGACTAAGTCTCGAAACTGCTCTTCCTTTTTGAAGTCGATCATTCGCATAGATAGATGAGGCGGCGACTTGCTTTTTGCGAGTGCGTCGAAGAGAAACGAGCACCCTAAGTCCAGTCGGTTCTCATTGACGTGTAAATGCAGGTCGCGAGAACAATCTGAAACCACCGATGAATGTAAAAGGATAGCCACGTCTTGCCCTGTTAGCCCACATTGGTCAAGACGAAGCACACGCAGCCCTCGCGATCGATCACTGGCCAGGTAGGTAGCAATTGCATCCACCGTCTCCCGGTTTACTTTGGTCCGACTCAATGAGAGCTCCTCAAGATGCCAGTTGATCAAGGTCTCCGCAGTTATCAACGGATCGGACCCCGACGTCCTGGAGATACGTGATAAGTCAAGTTTCTTGACCCGTTTAAAGTAGCCAAGATACTGTTGAAGGATATCAGGGCTCAGTCGGCCCTGCACGCCTGAAATATTGATTGCTTCCAGCGTGTGAGCCTGAGCAACGGTGGTGGAAAGTAACAGGTCGAGGTCGTGAACCGATAAGCCGCAATTGCCTACCTCTAACGCTCGCATCTGACTTGCTCCTTGGGAAGCTGCGTCTACGAGGTAATCGAGATCCGAGTCCCCTAGCTGGATGCCGTTCAGCACAACCCAATCAACACTTGTCAGCTCCCGGCGACATATCGGAAAGATCGCCTCTGGGATGCCGCAACCCGGATCATGGCTTTCGTTGTCGGACTTGGGGGTTCGGCTTAGAGTGTTAGAGAAGTCCAAGCGCCGAAGCCAGTTGCTCTTCAGTGTTAGGGCACGGATCTCCTGGGACAGAACCGAGAGACTCTCTTGACCTGTAATGTGAATTGGAGCGCCTGCACGGCTGAGAAGCATATCTTTATCCAGGCCATGGTAGTCACGAAGACCTTGAAGTGCATCCAAGCTGACGCCGCTGAATGAGATAGACCGGAACGATTCATTGTACCGCAGTGCTCGCAATACTGCAACCAGTTCCAAGGCTGTGTACTTGCGGCGTGATGGCGAGGCGGGAGGTAGAAGCTTGAAGCACGGAGCGTCATCACATTGCACATCAATCGTATAACGAATGTTGGAGGTATCGATATCATAGCTGGCCGAGTAGGCAACTAGTGTTCGGTCAAAGCAACCATAATCCTCATTTAGATCCACCGGAGGGAAGTTAGATTCGTTACCCAGATCGCGAGGCACGATGAAATCATAGGGTTGTCTGACCCAGAGAGGCCGCAAAAATTCCGTTTGTTGCCGTATCCAAAAGGCGACCTCGAGCGAGTGGACAGACGCTAGGAAGACCGAGAAAGGCTTACATAGGGGTATTCGAAAGGTGAGGTGCAGACTATCATCTCCGTACTCCATAGACAAGCAGGTCAAATTCATCAGTCCGAACGATGTTGCGTTGTCTAGGTCGCTTAAGGACACGGCTGAGCCGCGGTTGGAAACCTTTTGGAGAGGAATTAGATGGAGCTTATGTGAACCGAGGGCAAGATAGCATCCGGTGGGGGATAGCTTGGTAAGATCTTCTGAGGATGTCCGCGCCTGCGACTTGCTGCAAGCCATCTGAATGACACGAAAAATGCGAAAGGTCTCCGGATCATAGTCTCTTTCGTATTCGAGCATCCTTACGACATATTCAATCGATCGCTGATCAAAAGGCAGAGGGTTGCCCTGTCGAATTAGTTCGGCTGCAGAACGAATTCCAACCATCCACAGGTTGAGTTCCTGCAGATCAGGCGTCTGCATTTGGATGAAGGCTGCTTTGTGAGCCCGCTCGTCTAGGTATGCCACCTCCACCGTGGAGGAGGGTTTCCCATCATCCAACATGTACACGGCGATAATGCTATTCAGCGGGATTCCCGCAGCCGAATCGCTTGTAGTGGAGAGTTGCGGATCCCCCAATGAACTGATCGAGGTTATGGACTGGCGATTGCTCGGACCGGACCGGGCATAGGACGGCGGGATTGAGGGAAACATGTCCGCTGCTTTAGTTTGGCTTTTCAGCCGGACGAGATGGGTATCGGTCAGGACGAGATACTGGCTCTTTTTCCTCCACATGCCGCCGGTGGTTTGGATCTCCCCATGATGTAAGATTATAGATCCAATGCCTTGTCGAGAATCGGAGGCCTCGTCATCGTCCATAGATGGCGAAGTTTTCGAGCGGCCTAGCGACCGGTCATCGTCCTCGAACGAGTGAAATGATCGAAGAGATCCAAAGACGGAGGCCCGTTTCTTTTGTATCGACTTCCGTCGGGGACGAGACGCCTCGAAAGCCCCATTGGGCATCGCCGCGGCGTATGCAGTAGCATTCGTATCGGCCGTTCCGGAGCGCCGAAGGCCATGATTTGGTTCGGGCGGACTAGGGTTCCGACCACCAAAGAATCCCGAATTGCGTCGTTTCTTCTTCACCACTTGGACATCGTCGGATGGAGATCGATCATGGGTACCGAGGCCGGATAGGGACGAGGTCGTCGACGGGCTAAACACACTCAGACTTTTCCTCCGCTCTTTCTTCCCCAGACTGCTGTCAGCCATGACGGGGAGAGGGAAGGCAAACTACGGGGTAAAAGGAGGAGACACGGAAGTGAAGCAAGCTAAAAGAGTGGCGTTGGGAGAAAGAGGAATTATCACATCGACGACCTCAGTGCCGTTTCTCACTAAATCCGAACCCCCGGAAAAAGACAGGGAATTAGTTAGTTATTATCATCCAACGAGACGAGTGGAATGGCATGCCGCAAGACAAGCCAAGGCGATCGCAACTAGGATTCAACTAGTGAAAAGTACGAAGGTGGAGAAGACCGCAGGAAAACAAATAAGAAGCAAGCGCTAAAGAGACGGGGGGAGAGGGGAGGTGGAACGTACAGTAGACCGTCAAGATGCCATGAGAAGCGACTGACTGAGCTTGTAGGAGGAGAGGAAGAAGACGAGGACGACGTGCACAGGCAACGATCGGAGTGAGGGTGATAATAAAGATAAGAGAATAAAGAATTTGTGAGACAAGGCCGCGACCAACAAAGGTAAGACAACGTCAAACCCCCCCAGGAAGTATAGCGATTGTTAGGGTAACGTAACCGACCACCGACGTTACAGGGGGAGGTGGGAGCAAGAGGAATTCAATGTCAATCCCCAAGTGAATAGAAAGCGAAAGAGAGGTCGTAGAGTACGTGGAGGGTTACAATGATACCAGCAACTCAAGCACGACACATCAATCACTCCCAATGGTGACGGGGGAGGGGAAGGAAAAGACCGGAAGAGGCAATATTGAGGCCGGATGCAGAGCAAAACAACGAGCGACTTTTGGGGCGACAGGCGGAAACCAAAGCGGAAGGCCCGCAATAAGATGTTGGAAAGCTAAAGAAAGCGATTGTTGGGTCGGGAGATGGGGGAAGAAGTTCCTGACGATAATCCGGAGAAAATGAGATCAGAAGTGTAGATCGGATGGAATTGATTCGGTCCAACGACCGACGTAACCAAAGGGTCGGGCGGGGACCCAAATGATGTCACTTGGTTGACTTCTTTCGCTGCAAACGATGGGGGGGGGTTTTTTTTTTTCCCTTCTTGTTTTCTTCTTCCTGTTGATTTGCTTAAGGGGAACAATGCTGAGAATTTTCCTGCAATGTAAAAGTAATAAGGGTGGGGAGAGGCGAAAGAGAGAGAAAAAAAGACTAGAGTGAAATTAAGGTCAATTGAAATTATTGATTACTATTAGATTGATCTTCCACCCAAGAGAAAACAAAAATAAAAAATAAAAAAAAATGATGGAGTCAGGGGGAAAAGAAAAAGA